>NW_026870278.1:27500-37500 GCF_963584025.1 Labrus mixtus
TAGAGAGCAAGGGGGTGGGGGGAGGTAGACCGTCCATCAGCAATCCGGTGGGGAGGGGAGGGGGTGTGGGGGGTTGTTCTGGCAGGCCGCCAACCCACGATCCGGTGGGGAGGGGGTAGTGGTGGGGTGGGGGTTGTTCTGGCAAGCCATCAACCGACGATCTTGAGGAGCCTAGGAGAGCTCAAGAGCTCCCAGGAAAGTAGGGGTTAGTGACTGAGATTTATAGATAGATACATGCAGTAATATGATGTACTGTATATGCAGAGAGAGAGAGAGAGAGAGAGAGAGAGAGAGAGAGAGAGGAGCTCAGGGTGCCAGTTCCCCCGGTAGTCTAAGCCTATAGCAGCATAACTAAGAGCTGGTCTACGCCAGCACCAGCCCTAACTATAAGATTTATCAAAAAGGAAAGTTTTAAGTCTAATCTTAAAAATACAGACTGTGTCTGCCTCCCGGACCCCGGCTGGAAGGCGGTTCCAGAGGAGAGGAGCCCGATAACTGAAGGCTTTACCCCCCATAGTACACTTGGAGACTGTAGGTACCACCAGCAGGCCTGCACTCCGGGACCGCAACGCTCTCGAGGGACAGTACGGCACTAGTAGCTCCTTAAGATAAGATGGTGCCTGGCCATTTAGAGCTTTGTAGGTGAGAAGAAGGATCTTGAATTCTATTCTAGACTGTATAGGGAGCCAGTGCAGAGAAGCCAGGACAGGAGTAATGTGGTCCCATTTCCTGGTTCTGGTCAGTACACGAGCTGCAGCATTCTGGACCCGTTGAAGAGTCTTTAGACATTTGCCAGAGCACCCTGACAAAAGAGAGTTACAATAATCCAGTCTGGAGGTAACAAATGCATGAACTAGTTTTTCTGCATCACTTTGCGACAGGATATTCCTGATCTTGGATATATTACGAAGGTGAAAGTAGGCTGTTCTTGAAACTTGACTGATGTGAGAGCTAAAAGACATATCTTGATCAAAAAGAACTCCTAGATTCCTAACAGTGGTGCTAGATGCCAGGCTGATGTCATTAAGGACAGTCACATCACTAGAAAAAGTCTCTCTGAGGTTCTTAGGGCCTAGCACAATAACTTCAGTCTTGTCTGAGTTAAGTAGCAAAACATTTCTGGTCATCCAGGTCCTAACGTCCTTAAGGCACGTTTCTAGCTGACATAACTGACTGGTGCCATCGGGCTTCATTGATACATAAAGCTGAGTATCATCTGCATAACAATGAAACTGTATGGAGTGTTTCCTCATAATATTTCCCAGAGGAAGCATATATAATGTAAAAATAATTGGTCCAAGCACTGAACCTTGTGGGACTCCACGGCAAACTTTAGTGTGCATAGAGGACTCATCATTAACATGTACAAACTGAGATCGGTCTGATAAGTAGGATTCAAACCAACTTAAAGCAGTCCCTGTAATTCCAAGCAAATGCTCCAGTCTGTACAACAGGATCCGATGGTCAATGGTGTCAAAAGCAGCACTAAGATCTAACAAGACGAGCACAGACAGAAGTCCCCTGTCTGAGGCTAGAAGTAGATCGTTTGTAACTCTAACTAGTGCAGTCTCAGTGCTATGGTGGACTCTAAATCCTGACTGGAACTCTTCAAATAAACTGTTGTCATGGAGAAAGTCACACAGCTGTTTAGCTACCACCTTCTCCAGGATCTTCGAGATAAAAGGAAGGTTGGATATAGGTCTGTAGTTAGCCAGAGTTCCTGAGTCCAGAGTAGGCTTTTTAAGTAGAGGTTTGATTACCGCTACTTTAAATGTCTGTGGTACATAGCCTGCCAGTAAAGACATATTGATCATATCTAATATGGAGTTGCTAACTAAGGGAAAGACTTCCTTAAACAGCTTGGTTGGGATTGGGTCTAAAAGACAGGTTGACGGTTTCGATGCAGAAATAATGGAATATAACTCTGAAAGGTTGATTGGAGAAAAACAGTCGAGACTAATATCTGGTCCTGGAACTGTCTCTGCCGTATCAGACGTATCTGCACCAGGTAAGGGCAGGAGGTTACCAATTTTGTCTCTGATGTCTAGAACTTTGTTGTTGAAAAAGCTCAGGAAATCATTACTGCTGAGGGCTAGAGGAATACAAGGCTCAATGGAGCCATGACTCTCTGTCAGCCTGGCTACAGTGCTGAAAAGGTATCTAGGATTGCCTTTGTTTTCCTCGATTAGAGAGGAGTAGTAGGCAGCTCGGGCGTGACGTAGAGCCTTCATATATCTTCTATGACTATCCTGCCAGAAAAAACGAGATTCTACCGTTTTGGTCGAACGCCATATTCTTTCAAAATTCCGTGATGATTGTTTCAGAGTACGGGTTTCTGAGTTGAACCATGGAGCCACTCTCCGCCGCTTGACAACCTTCTGTTTCAGGGGAGCAATCGAATCCAGAGTAACTCTCAGCGAATCCACTGCACTATCAACAAACTGATCTAGCTGAGAGGGACTAAAGCTATCGTAAGAGTTTCCAACTGGGTTGAAACACGGTACTGAATCAAAAACAGCTGAAATAGCTTCCTTAAATCTAGCCACAGCACTATCCGACAAACTTCTAGAAAGCACACCTCTTCCAGGCAGAGGTAATTCTAGTAGGACAAAATCAAATGTAATAAAAAAATGGTCTGATAGCAGAGGATTTTCTAGGAAAACTGTAAGGTTATGGATTTCAATTCCATAAGCTAAAACAAGATCCAGGGTGTGGTTAAAATGATGAGTAGGTTCGTTTACACCCTGGGTGAAACCAATAGAGTCTAATAGTGACATGAAAGCTGTGCTCAGGCTATCATTTTCAACATCCATATGGATATTGAAGTCACCTACAACAATTATTCTATCACTGCTAAGGACTAAGTCTGATAAAAATTCTGCAAACTCAGATAAAAACTCAGAATATGGGCCAGGAGGGCGGTAAACTACAGAAACTAGAACTGGCTGAAAGGTTCTTGAGACTGGATGTGGAAGACTAAGAACAAGGCTTTCAAAAGAAGAAAAATTCAGCTTTGGTCGAGGGTTAACTAAAAGACTGGAATTAAAAATAGCTGCTACTCCACCACCTCGTCCGGTGTCTCGAGGTATATGAGTATTAAAATGACTGGGAGGAGTGGATTCATTCAAACTAACATATTCATCTCGACACAGCCAGGTTTCAGTCAAAAAAAGTAAATCAATGTGCTGATCTGATATCAGATCATTCACTAAAAGAGACTTGGATGCTAAGGACCTAATGTTCAAAAGTCCGCAGTGAATCCTCCGATCTTGTAGCAAAATCGTATTCGTAGTTTTGATTCTAATCAGATTCTGATGATTCACGTCGTTTGGATGACTTATAAAAACGGGTCTGGGCCGGGGGACAGACACAGTACCTATAGTATAACTACAGTTCGATTCAGAATTACAGCTATAGTGACTGGGAGACAGATCTAAGTGTAAGACTGCAGCTCTGCCTCCTGGTCTGAACTCTGTGTTGTTGTCAGGGTTTTGGACTAATAACCTCTGCTATGTTTCTAGATAATAGAGCTGCACCGTCCAAAGTGGGATGGATGCCGTCTCTAGCTAGCAGACCAGGTTTTCCCCAAAAAGACTGCCAGTTATCTATGAAGCCCACATCATGTGCTGGACACCACCTCGACAGCCAGCGGTTGAGTGATGACATGCGGCTATACATGTCATCACTGGTCTGATTTGGGAGGGGTCCAGAGAACACTACGGAGTCCGACATCGTCTTAGCAAAAGTACACACCGACTCCACATTAACCTTAGTGACTTCCGACTGGCGTAGTCGGGAGTCATTTGTGCCGACATGAATTACGATTGTATCAAATCTACCTTTAGTCTTTGTCAGCAACTTTAAATGAGATGCGATGTCGCCCGCTCTGGCCCCGGGTATACACCTAACTATGCCCGCTGACTTCGCTAGCTTCACGTTTCGGACTATGGAGTCTCCAATAATCAGAGTTTTATTCTCAGCGGGTGTGTCGCTGAGTGGGGAAGATTTGTTTGAAACGTCCATCCACCAATCATCCATCCACCAATCATCCATCCACCAATCATCCATCCACCAATCATCCACCCACCAATCATCCATCCACCAATCATCCATCCATCAATCATCCACCCACCAGTCATCCACCCACCAATCATCCATCCACCAATCATCCACCATCCATCCATCAATACATCCATCCATCCACCAATCATCCATCCACCAATCATCCATCCATCAATCATCCATCCATCCATCCATCCATCCATCCATCCATCCACCAATCATCCATCCATCCACCAATCATCCATCCACCAATCATCCATCCATCCATCCACCAATCATCCATCCATCAATCATCCACCCACCAATCATCCACCCACCAATCATCCACCCACCAATCATCCATCCACCAATCATCCACCATCCATCCATCAATACATCCATCCATCCACCAATCATCCATCCACCAATCATCCACCCACCAATCATCCATCCACCAATCATCCACCCACCAATCATCCATCCACCAATCATCCATCCACCAATCATCCACCCACCAATCATCCATCCACCAATCATCCATCCATCAATCATCCATCCATCCATCCATCCACCAATCATCCATCCATCCATCATCCATCCATCCATCCATCCACCAATCCACCATCCATCAATCATCCATCCATCCACCAATCATCCATCCATCAATCATCCATCCATCCATCCATCCACCAATCATCCATCCATCCATCCACCAATCATCCATCCATCCACCAATCATCCACCCACCAATCATCCATCCATCCATCCATCCAATCATCCATCCACCAATCATCCATCCATCCTGTTGTCCAGAATATCTTTTTATCTACGTTGTAACGATGGCCGCTGACTTTGTACGTCAACAGGATATTACTCTCAATCTCTGAGTGTGTAAAAGTGGGCGGAGCCACAGTGTGGTGCCCTGTGTGAGTGCTGCTCAGTGTGTTGTTCGTTATTTCAGCTGCTGTAACCTTCTCTGTTGGCCACTCTTCTTCTGGTTTCATAATGAAATGTTTCCATAGATCCACATCTCTCTCTCTCTTTAGGAGTCAGACGTTTGATGTTCTCCTCCACGTGCGATCACAAAAATACAACTCTGGAGAATGTCCTTAAAAACTTTGTGAGTCGCCCTCCATCGTCTTCACCCAGGAGTCAAAGCGTTCTCAGACTCTGCTGTGGCTGCGTCTCATTTCTCTGTAGTTTCATGTTATTCCACCATAAAGTGCATCCTGGTACTTTGAGTCTTTGTTTTGTGGGTTAGGGTTTCCAGCTGACACAGACCGTGGTTCTATCCTTCTCTTCATTTCTGCAGTCAGTGTATAAAAGGTTTTAGAAAGACCAGTATCCTGCACTGTGGGAAACTGGAGCCAATCAGACGAGGGTCATCTCTATTTGTGGGACACGGCATCATCTAGCCATCTGTCCATCAGCTTTGCTAACTAGCTTTGCTAACTAGCTTTCTTTGTAACATTATCTGAATTTGGATCATTTCAATAGCTTGCCTTGTAGTCATGTGTTCATCATTCCTCTTCTTTCATCCAGTCTCTCTCTCCCCCCTCTCTCTCTCCTCTCTCTCTCTGCACCCCCCGCCCCCGCCCCTCCCCCGCCTCACTTTGAAGGTGTTTGTATTCTGATCAGCTCTTTTGGAAGCAGCCCACCAGGATTTCCATCTCCAGCCTGATATAAAATTTATTGCTTGTTGGCCGCGGAGATCAAATGCATGTTGCACGCTCGGCCTGCTCTTTGTTGGGCTCAGAGTAATTCAGACACACACGCACACACACACACACACACACACACACACACACACACACACACACACACACACACAGGCAGAGCAGATACTGTTTACTGCTGCTCACTTCCGATCATATAAACACATACAAGACATGTTGTAAAAATAGAGCTGGAAAAGCTATTTCACACCTTTTCCTGTTACCTCTGTGTGTGTGTGCGTGTGTGTGTGTGTGTGTGTGTGTGTGTGTGTGTGTGTGTGTCGGTAAGAGTGTAATGTTGGTGTGTGTCTTCATGTATGTGCCTGCAGGTGTGTGTGTGTGTGTGTGTGTGTGTGTGTGTGTGTAATGTTGGTGTGTGTCTTCATGTATGTGCCTGCAGGTGTGTGTGTGTGTGTGTGTGTGTGTGTGTGTGTAATGTTAGTGTGTGTCTTCATGTATGTGCCTGCAGGTGTGTGTGTGTGTGTGTGTGTGTGTGTAATGTTAGTGTGTGTCTTCATGTATGTGCCTGCAGGTGTGTGTGTGTGTGTGTGTGTGTGTGTGTAATGTTAGTGTGTGTCTTCATGTATGTGCCTGCAGGTGTGTGTGTGTGTGTGTGTGTGTGTGTGTGTGTGTGTGTGTGTGTGTAGTTATTTCTGGTAAACGAGGCAGCTCGACTTTTCTCTTTCTAGGTAAAGAGGTCTTTCTGTCTCTCGACGTCCCGGGGGTGAACATCTGTCGACTGAACGACGTCAGAGCACCAACAGACCAATCACAGCTCTCTGACAGACTCACACATCACTGCAGAAACATAAAACACCCTGCAGCTACGCTAGCAGCTCTGGGACGCTGGTAGTGTTTTAACCCAATAAGACCCTGACGACCAGGGGGGCGTGGCCTTAGTGGAGGTGAAGAAGCAGAAACACACAGAGACACAAAGCCATGAGTTTCATCAGTTTACTGCTCATTCTGAAACATGAAGATAATTGCTCCAGTAAGACCATCAGACCATAAAGCTTCACCTTGTAGATGTCATTTCCTGTTTCCTCTGTGTATTTAGTGAAAAGTAAAAAGAAGTCGTTACGAGGCTCAGAACGACAGCGAGGCAGATAATTACAGCGCGCTCGGCGCTCAGTGGAATGAGTTTGGTGTCTGCGCGCTGTCGCAGATCTTTATCACAGTCTGGAGGGTTATTTAAGATCGCAGCCCCCCCCCGTGGCAGGCTTTAGTTCTCATCACGAGCTACAAGGTTGTAAAGAGAGACACTGGAACGCCGAGCTGTCTTCAACTCGCTCACCATCTCATTATGACCGCCGCTCATTAAAACACACAGGTGTTCTCATCAAGTCTCGACCGCCACAAACAAGCCCGTGGTCCATTTTTGGAAACTTGAAACTCGGTGTCAAAGAGCGAGGAGCTGACTTGTTTTGAACAGGTTCTTGTTAGCGTGGCGTGCTGGCCTCTCGCTCCGCTTTACAAGCCAGAGAGTGAGAGAGTGATGAATGCTGAGGGGACCAAACACCTGCTCTCTTCATGAAATCAACGCGGCCCGGGGACCTGGGTGACAATTACAAGCCGTTATAGATTACATCCGTTACAGCTGCAGTCGGCAAGATTTTTATTTAAAAATACATCAGTGTTATCAGCAGCGAGCACAAAGTGCAGCTGCAACCGAAACCAGGGCTCCCTCTCCTGCTAATGAATCTCGGCCAGACTTTTAAAATTAGATTCAAAAGTAGTCGGAGGTTGGAAAGCGTCTTTGCTCGGGTCGGGAGTGAAACGCTGAAAAAGTGAAATCTGAGCAGCAGGAGGAGGAGGTTAATCAAACGAGACTCAGAGAACATGTTTTAAAGTTCATCAGGAAATATGAATCATCATGTTTTTATAACATGCACACACACCTTAAATAAGTTAAGATGATAGTTTCATTTTCTATACTTTATCGATATGTGACCACGACTTGTTTAATGTGTATATTATACATCAGAGGTGGATTTAGTGTTTGGGCTGGATCACTTACTGCAAATTTGAAGCCTCAATTTTGGCGTTTTTGTTATGGTCTCCATGTTGGTTTCCTGGAGCCAGAACTGACCATATATGGACAAGAGGGAGGAGCAAGAGAGAAGAGTGGGGTTAAAAAACAAGCCGCAACCTCTGGTGTTTAAAATTAAGTCAATGCAGAAATGCAAAAAAATAAAATTCCTCCAGTGTCCACAAGAGTCTGTCTCCTGCAGTGAGTCAGTCCTCATAGAGGTCTATGTTAAAATGTCTAACTTTACAGCTGCAGTTCCTCCAGTGTCCACAAGAGTCTGTCTCCTGCAGTGAGTCAGTCCCCATAGAGCTCTATGTTAAAATGTCTAACTTTACAGCTGCAGTTCCTCCAGTGTCCACTAGAGTCTGTCTCCTGCAGTGAGTCAGTCCCCATAGAGCTCTATGTTAAAATGTCTAACTTTACAGCTGCAGTTCCTCCAGTGTCCACTAGAGTCTGTCTCCTGCAGTGAGTCAGTCCCCATAGAGCTCTATGTTAAAATGTCTAACTTTACAGCTGCAGTTCCTCCAGTGTCCACTAGAGTCTGTCTCCTCCTTCCATACCAACACAGTAGAAGCAGATGAACATCATAACTGTTTTGGTGGAGGAGACACATGTGAGCATTATTAGGCTTCACTGTGAGAAAATGGATCAGGTCCCCTGTCTGCAGTCTGCAGAGACCATGCAAAGCTTTGACCCAGAATGTGACAGAGTGAGAGACTTTGATATCAGGACACTTTATTACAACAACACTCCCTTCATATCCTGCCTCCTCTTTTTAATATATCCAAAGTAATCATTTAATACACCTCATGTTTCATTTTCTTTTGGTCTTCCACTCTTCCTCTTTCAATGTTTTGTTTGAAGGGAAGCCTCTAGAAGTGACTCATGCAGGAATCACCCTTCAAACATGGACCTACGTCAGCAGCAGCCTCCTCTCTGCGTGGAGGAAGCAGGTGGTGCTCAGACTTCTTCAGCAGGGACAAACCCTCATTATCAGGCCTGTGTGTGTGTGTGTGTGTGTGTGTGTGTGTGTGTGTGTGTGTGTGTGTGTGTGTGTGTGTGTGTGTGTGTGTGTGTGTGTGTGTGTGTTGGCATGCTCTCTGAGCACAGTGAGTCAGGTACAGATGGTGGTCTCACCCCGAGGGTCACCCTCTGTTCCCATTGGCTCGCCGGAGGGACTCGACTGCACGCCTTATATGGAACACGGAGGAAGTGGCGCTGACAGCCGAGTCCACACGGGAGCCTGCGAGCGGCGTAAGGTCGACTGTGTGCGGCCAGGGGGGGTGTCAGGGGGGGGCTGAGGGGGGGTGCTGTTTGAACAGAAATAAGAGCCAGTGTGCAGCGACTGGGGGGTTTAAGATATCAGGTCTGTGATTAATGACTGAGAGAATTATTCCACCTGGACGTATTGAAGCCGTTCACACTGTGCACGACAAGACACAAGACATGAAACGCATCATGACAGAGGAAAGAAAAGAAACATTAAAATAGAACATTTAAAAATCACTGAAATTATTAAATCTGAAAATATGTTCAAATAAAAATAAAAAGAGTCAAAAGTTACAGTGCAGAGTTAAAGTTTAAAATCTTATTAAAGCTGTTTAATGAAAGGCAGCTGTAAACAGGTGAGTCTTCAGACCTGCAGTTTTCTGGGAGTTTGTTCCAAGGAGCTTAGAAGCTGAACGCTGCTTCTTCATGATTGGTTCTGAGTCTGGGGACAGAGAGCAGACCCGTCCCAGACCACCTGAGCGGTGGTTTAACCCTAATTAATCAGAAATTCACTCATGTATTTCAGAGCTTTATAAACCAGCAGCAGGATTATAAAGTCTATTCTCTGACAGACTGGGAGCCAGTGCATAGAAACCTCTTCTTCCTGGAGGTAAAACATCTCGGTCTTGGCATGCTACAACCTCCTCCATGCAGCAGAAACACTCTCACTGTAAGAGGCAGGAATAAAAGAGTCGTTAATCTACATGTCGATTGTGAGGCTCAGGAGCAGATCCTGCATGTTGATAGAAACAATGTAGTTTCTGTTTGTGGTCCATGTAGTCCTCTTCAGCTAGAGATACAGCTCCTGATACTCCAGCTGTACTCAGGGAAACAAACTGTTTGGAAAGAGAAGTGGAATCTGCTGTCAGCTTTAATTCATCTAACAGACGAGCAGCTAACAATCACTTATCACATGTCGCGTCTTAACACCAGCTCGTTCAGTGTG
>NW_026870279.1:0-8218 GCF_963584025.1 Labrus mixtus
ACGGGCTTATATACATACATAGATTATTATACCACAACCCCTCCGTTTCTTAAATAAAAAGTCCCATCTTCAGAGTAGTTCACCCCACTTCGATCTTCGTCGTAAAGTTCTTTTTCTCAGAGTAATTCACCCCACGATATAAGTTGTAATAAACAAAAATCACTGATGTCCTCGGACTAAACAAAAATAAAAAAAAACTTTCACTTCTAAACTCTTCGACACGTGACACAGCAGAAGATAACGACGATCACAAACAACACTAGGTTTATCGATCCTAGCGTTCCGAACCCAATGTGGATCAATTGGGTTTCAACCATCGTATCGTTTATTCGGTCCAGCCGTTCCCAGTGCTTTTCCATCGCACTGAATCCCAGAGGCCGCGTCACGTTAATTCGCGGAAACGAATTGAAACTGAGATCAATCAGATCTCCCAGCCTCTCCTGGAACAAGACCCTCGGCGCTGTGTATGTCTGGTTATTCACGGTCACATTGGATTCGTATAGGTCGTACATCTTTATGTCGTACGAGATGACCTGCGCTCGTCCGATCCACACGTTTATACTTCCAGGCGTGGCCACGAACAGAAACCCGTTCGGTAACGGCCGTACCTCCTCGTGAATCGGTCCTATTACGCTATGACATCGGGTAGTGTTATACCTGTCATAGATTAGATCGGTTAAGCATGACGCCGACCTCCTCTCAGGCGCCATACACATATACGAGTCTCGGAACCGATGGCACGTCGATATCTCCGCGTACGTGAACTCCACCGCCTTCGTGCCGTTTAACGCCACGTAGTGCTCGGGTGGGTACACCGTTCGACTGGCCGTTTGCCCGTACGGAACCGGTACGTTCAAAAACTTATATAACGTACTGCTCCGCGCGTGCTTAGGGACAATGATGTCCACCTGCACCGCCTCCCGTGTAAGTCGCGCTATCCTGGGTAACTGCAGAATCGTTTTGCGTGCCGCTGATCGTACCACGTGGTCTTCGTTCAACACTTGGTTAACGAAGTAAACCACCTCTTCCGAGAAGATGAAACTATTCAAATCGTTGATCATGGCATCGTTGACCAGATCAATCCCACGGTCCAACGCTCGCACTAGTTGATCCGTCCTGGCGTATACGACGTCCGCTTTCATCAGTTGCGCAAGATCCTTCTCGACGGTCTTTTCCAGGTCGTTGACGTAATCGCGCAACGTTTGCACAGCCGTGACCAATTTACCCTGATTCTTGATCAATTTATTCGTGACCACGGCTGGGTCCGGCAACACGTGCAACATATAGAAAGGAATCTGCAGCGCCGGAATTATGTAAGTGGAGATCTTGGCCGCCTGAGTCCAGAACGATCGTTTAATTCGTCCGATCTCATGGGCCACGAACCGTTTCACGCGGTCCTCCGCTTCCGTCCCGGCCGATCCCGCGACGACGTCGTGCTTCAATCGTCGCGCCCGCTCACGTAGTCTCCGGAACTCGCCTTTAACGTACGTATCCAACGCCGAATCATCGTCTAATCCGTAAGCCAGGATTAAATCTTCCGCTCGATTGATAGCATCGAATATGCTATCAGTTCGTAAGTCCAATCGTATGATATCGAAGGTATCGAATTCGAGGAGCTCGCCATGTTCAAGAAACATGGGATGTCGTGAGGTTGTGGCATCCGTGTCGACATACACGATAAAATAGATAGACATGATGTAGAGGCTGACGAGCGTACGAGTATTCATTCTGGAACAATAAAGAAGAAGGCTTAAATCGCTATATGGTTACTACATCGGATAATTCGTTTCTGGCCTAAGGCCCACTCGGCCTGAGGCCCAATCTGGCATGAGGCCCAATCTGGCATGAGGCCCAATCTGGCATGAGGCCCAATCTGGCATGAGGCCAACGCGCATGAGTGAGAGGTGAACCCCAGTTCCTATCAATCGGACAACAAAACAAGTAAAACCTGGCCCCTCGGCTCCAACTAAACAAAATTAAAAATAAAAATACCCCTCCCTTGTTTAAAATTACTTGTTTTCCGTGTCTTTTTGCCGTTTTTGCCATTTTTGCCGTTTTTCCCCTTCCCGTTCTTGCCATTCTTGCCCCTCGGTGATTTTCTTTTGACCATAGGCGCGGCTTCCCCTTGATCATCTTCAAACGGAAACACCTGATGAAGTTTCTGTTCATCTGCCGTACCTTCTCCGAACGTTACCGATCGTTCGTCCAACGAAAGCGTTTCTTTCCTCGGACGTCTTCTCACCGGAGACAGCATGTGCATGGACATTCCGGGATGAGCGCTTCGCGTGCGCATTCCCGACGGTAGAGATTCTGCCAGCGTCGACGCCATATGCTCCAAGTACCGTGAAGCCCGCGAAGGCTTCTTGGTAGGCGATATGCGAGTGCCCGATAAGGTTTCCAGACTCACTGAAAATCCCGAGGGTGAAGTACGATCCTTCTGGCTTTTTGGACTCACCGTTCGTCGCAACGGCGATTGTTCCCTCACGGTCTCGTCCCGCTTCTCGGGTCGTTTCCGTGTTCTCCTACTTCTACCTCTAAGGGCTTTCTTTAACGGTACCATCATGAAGCGAACTTCGCTGTCGGACTCATCCGATTCCCCATCAATTTTTAGTATTAGATTTCTCCACATACCTTTCCTCCTTTAGTTGATCACGTTCGGGAATGAATAACTTATATAGATATATATATAGCTTGATCGACGGTAATACTTCTAACGATTTGAACGTTTTTCGCCTTGCTTTCGCAAATATCTTTTTTGATATGGGTTATAACTCTGCGAATTTTCTTCATTCTCATTCACCTCCTTTGAGGCCCGTCTCGAATTACGTGGAATAATTTCTACCGAAATTTTCTTTTCGTTCAGCCCTCGCTTCACGGTTTCGGGTTTCTTGTTTTTCACACATTCTTTTCTTTGTCGGTATGTGTCGGCTTTCACTTCAGGGTGTCCCGATTGTTCATCACCTCGATGTTTTAAGGTGTTGGCCCGATGCACCACATACTGTCCGTGGGCGTCCTCAATCCTTAGATTCTGATCCCCAATGACTTTGGTGACCACAAATGGCCCCTTCCACCTCGGTTTGAACTTCCGATTATGATCCAAATACAGCCGATTGTCTCTTAGCCATATTTTGTCTCCTTCGACAATCTCCTGATGCTTGCGTCCCTCATTGACCGTCTGTTGCTGCATCTGCGCGCCCTCCAGTGTCTCTTTAGCCTGCTGGAAGCATTCTTGCATCTCGCAATTCTTGCGATGCACATAGCTCTCGTAGTCGGGATACGCTGACCGTCGGAAATTAGTAGTATCAAATACGGATAACTCGGGCTGATAAAATCTCGTCAAATAGAACGGAGTATTTCCTATTGACCGATGCAGATTCGTGTTATAACTAATTTTTAACATAGGCATCGCCAGTTCCCAGTCATTATCGTTGTCCAGGAACGCCTTCATAAACTTGATGATGACACGGTTGAAACTCTCCGCCGCGCTATTACTTCGCGGGTTATATGGAGAGGTGTGTATTTTCCTTATCCGGAAAGTCTCACACAGCTCCTTCAACACCTCGTTCTCGAACTCGCGGCCGTTGTCAGAGACCAAAATGTCGGGTGGTCCATGGTTAGCCACCCAATGTCCGAAGAATGCCCTGGCCACCGTCTCGGCCGCCTTGTCAGGTATCGCGGCCAGCTCCACATACTTGGTGAAAGCATCGGTCATTACCATTATGTATTTGTTGACGGTGGAGCTCTTCAAAGGTCCGAACAGATCCACATGTACCCTCACATTCGGGGCATCCACAATAGGAAGACTCGTGATGGGCTCCTGGCCCCGTCGTGTTCCCTTGTTTTTCTGACACGTTTCACAGGCTACGACATACTTTTCTACCTGTTCTCGCAGTCCGGGCCACCAATACTGACTGGCGACCCGATGTACCGTTTTCTGTACACCTCCATGCCCCGAGAACGTAGCCTTGTGCATGTGTTCCACTATCACGGTGCGCATCGACACCGGCAAGAAGGGTATATATCTCTTGATATACTCTGTGTCCACCTTATGGGCCCACAATCCGAAGTGGTCCACCACCACCCCCTTCTCGCCGAGTTGCCGACATTCGGGATCCTTATCCTGCATTTTCCGTAACTCCTCTCGGGTCATATTCGAGACCCCTTCGGAAAATCCGACGCACTGAACCGCCGCGTTCCGACTTAACGCGTCTGCCGCTGCATTCTCCTTTCCAGGCTTGTATCGTATGACGAAGTTATACTTCCCCATCTGATACTGCAATCTCGTCAGTGTCTTCTGATGTATTGCTCGCAGTCGTTCCAATGGCCGGTGGTCCGTTCTCACTATGAACTGCGGCGCCCCGAACAAATAGTGATGATACTGATCTAGCGCCCAGGAGATTGCCAGCATCTCCAACAGATACGGCGTGTAATTTCGTTCGTGCCCCTGCAACGATCTGGAAGCATATCCGACCACTACTTCCTTCTCGCCATGCATCTGCGAGAGAATCACCCCCAGACCCGAGCCTTCCGCATCGGTCGTATCACCCGTTGCCGCATCTACTGTGACGATATACGGGACCCCTTTTCGGGGAAACGCCACCACTGGTGCCTTCACCAATGCGTCCCGTAGATATTCAAAGGCCCTCATCGCTCTTTCCGGTAGCGGTCCTCCAGTATACCCGGACTCCTTTCTGATCAGGCTGGTCAGATGCACTGCCTGTAGGGCGTACCTTGGGATCAACATCCTAAAGTAATTGGCCAACCCCGTGAACTCGCGTATCTTTCGTACTGACGTCGGTGCTGGAAATCTTTCCACAGCTCCCAACTTATTCATTCCCGGGCTGATGCCCTCACGACTGATGGTGTACCCCAAATACGATGTTTTCGGTAATGCAAACGTGCATTTCGCAATGTTCAGTCTGAGATCGTAGGCCCTTAACATGTTAAAGGTCCTCTCAAGGGCATCCATTACCCCCTCATGCGTTTCCGCATGACACAACACATCGTCGATGTAGGTAATGACTCCTTTCTGACTCTGCAGTATAATATCCATCAGTCTGGCGAACGAAGCTGGCGACCCATGCAGCCCCATGGGCGTTACCACCCACTCGAACCGGCCCCTTCCGGGCACCGAGAAAGCCGTCTTTTCTCTGGCTTCCTCCTTCAGCTGTTGCTGCCAGAAGCCGCTTTTCAAATCCAATGTGCAGAACAGTCCCGATCGGGCCCTCCCGATCTCATCCATACATTCTTGGATGGTTCTGATCACATATTTATCAGGCTTCGTTTGATCGTTCAGCTTCCGGTAATCCAGTACGATACGCAGAGATCCATCTTTCTTCGCCACCGCGAACAACGGGCTGTTATACGGCGACACCGATGGTCTTATGCATCCCTGACTCAGCAGTCTATCCACATGATTCGTGATCTCGCCCAAATGAGCGTCCGGAATCCTGAACTGCTTCACGTGTATGGGATATTCCTCGTTCAACTTTATGTCATGTTGAACCGCGTCAGTACGTCCTATATCATAATCTGATCGACTGAACACATCATGATGTTTCCACAACAATTCATGATAACGCCTCCGTAACTCTAGTGGTAAGTGTTGTAGGGGTTGTTTCTCCACTATCCATTCCTGATCTTTGTTCGTAGGGCGTCCTCTGGGCGGCACCGGAGTCCGTTTACCGGGCTCAGCCACCGATGCAACCTCTACCAGCCGTCCCAGGGTCTCACCCCTCTCGACGACGATCTCGTCATCAGTAGGGTTCGCCACGACTATGATGTCTTTCTCATGTCGAAGCGTATCCATCGGCTTGAAGGCCGCATCCGCTCTACCCTCAAAGATGAGATATCTCCCCTCTCGTTCGCAGGTAGCCCGTACCGTCCGTATCTCCCCCGGATTTATTGAGAACCGATGCTTCGCCTTTACCTCATCAGGGTCTCCAGGGAATCTGATATCAACCTTCTCGTTCGGTCCTTTGAACGTGATGGTGGCTGCATATTGCTTTAGGAATTCGTCCCCAATCAGCCCTTCATCCGCTAGGTCCGCCACCACATAAAATTTTATGTCGAAAGTGCGTCCCGCGATTTCGATCTTCGTATTTATGACACCAAAATAAGACAACACCTGCTGATTAGCCGCACGTAACACTTTATTATCATGACAAATTAATGACAACGCCCCCGAGGGAACGTTCCGCCTGGCGATACAAGATACTGTGGCCCCCGTATCGATGAGAAAAATCAATGTTTTCCCAAATACCCGGGCCCTTATCTCCGGTCTGTCGACCCCCAGTGATTGACTGGTCACCATCGTGCTATACACTCCGCCGACCAACGTCGGTCCTCCGGCGGTCTCTACGTCACTACCAACTACCTTGTTGTCTGATTGATTCCTAACTCGATTACCACCTCTCAACCCCGCGACCATGCTGCCATTCACTCTGCTATATTCATTTACTCTATCGTTGCATCTACTTCCATTTATGAAGTTATACTCGTCGCGTGGGGGTGGACTATACATATTAATTTCCGGGCGTACAACTTTATAATAAACAGATTTTAGCTCACCGGGTAGATCTTCTACTCGAACGACCTCGCATCTTCGTAGGGCCAACCCGGAGGTCTCTGGGCCGCCCCTTCGTCGTTTCCCGATCGATGCACATCCACCTCGACCGTTCTTATCGGACGCTGTGGCTCCTCGATCGCGACCTGTCCCGAAGGGTTCTCGTTGACGACCAGCATGCCGTTCTCCACACGCACCGCACGGGCAAACTGACGAACAACATTAATCATGTTTTCGTCCATCTCGATGGCCCGAACTCCCCCCGGTCTGGGTGGAGCATTCTGAACTACGTTCTGCGTTACGATGGGCACCCCCCGTCCTCGATTCGCGCCTCCCGGGGTCCTCGGCAAGGGACAATTACGCATGTAATGGCCCCACCGGTTACAACGGAAACATCGGATCCGTCTCAAATTAGTTCTCGGAACGGCCCCCTGGTTGGGGGTCGGCTGCCGATATCCCGCACCACTCTGATACGGTCGAGCATTCGGATTGAGGGCCGCTACCGTACCGGCTCCCGCCGGACTGGCCGCGTGGTTCAACGCCAACGCCGTAGCCCCTCCACCGTCGTGGATTTCTTTCGCCGCCTCCGCCGTTCTTACTTGAACTTCCAGCGGATCCTGCATGCATTGCATGCGTATCGCGTGCTGGATGTACGGAGGCATACCATTATAGAAGAGGGTACGCCTCAATGCATCCACCCCCGCGATATGCGCTGGATCTCTCTCCCTCGACGGTTCGACGTCCTCCGTCAGTTCGTCTGCCGCCACGACCACGCGGTCGACAAACGCCCTGATGAGTTCGTTCTCTCGTAATTTCAAACGAGCCCGAATCGATTCCTTAGCCGCCTCATCTAGAGGTGGCATGAATCGTTCCACGAACAAGGGACGCATAAGGTCCCAATCCTCCAAGACCATCTGTCCTGGAGCGCGTCGCTTATCTGCGATGCGCAACGCTCGCAGCCACTCAAAGGCTGCCTTATGCATGACCCCGGCGACCGCCGCTGCAATGGCCTTATTATCATATGAGCCATGCTGCTTCATTGCCTCTACTTTGGCAAGGAACTGTCGCGGGTCAATCTCTTTCGGGTCCCCTGTGAACTTCGGCAACCGTAATTCTCGTGGCATCGTCATGGCCACCGCGCCGTCCTCAGACCGCGCATCCTCATCGTCGTCCTGTTCTCCAGGCGGAGTCGGCTCGATGGGATCGTCCTCTTGTCGTGACATGATGGTTCGGCTCAGTAACGATCACAAAATAAAGAAGATTGCCTACCGTATTGGTATTTTCCAAAAACAAAATGGCGATCGTGGGCGTTGTCCCTCCGATAATCTTCTTTATTCAATCCCTCCGATTTTCCAAAGGAATTGATCACCGAGCGGTTGATAGGCGTGAGCAAACCGGTGCAAACCAGTTGTTGAATCTTTTGTTGACTCAATCTAACCGAACCAGTCACGAGAGGAATACGATTTATTACGTTTATATCTTTTACTTTATTTGATATGTTTAGTTCAACGTATAAATCGTAACTAACTGAAACATAATACTTTACATAATAATAGACTCGCTCGTCAGCCCTACCTCTTTTTCATACAATATAAGAATATTCATTATATACACGTACGAGAATCAATCCCGTACAACGGGCTTATATACATA
>NW_026870280.1:2500-7500 GCF_963584025.1 Labrus mixtus
ACACACACACACACACAGACACACACACACACACACACACACACACACAGACACACACACACACACACACACACACACACACACAGACACACACACACACACACACACACACACACAGACACACACACACACACACACACACACACACACACACACACACACACACACACACACACACAGTATATCTCTCTGCAGCATGGCCAGAAATGTCTTACAGCTTTTATACCTACTAACAGAGTTTCTCAACCTGTGGGTCGGGGTCAATTAAAGGGTCACTGTGTGTTTGGCGTTGGGTCGTGAGATGTCACTCATGAATCCGCTCGTCGCAGCATTACAACAACCATCTGATATATTCTGCATGACATTTGAAGTTTGTGACTCTTTTTGGTTTCTCACCTTTTTGAAACACAAACGTCTCGACAGATATTCTGATGATGAAACAAAACAAACGTTGATCTCATCAGCTGTTCTGTTTCCGATAAGCAGCCATTTATTTGTGTTTGTGCCTCGTGGTTATTTTGTATAAGATGCATCTTTAACCTAAAATTATTGCTTCCTGTAAACAAATCACTTGAATGCTTTCATCATGTTAGCATGTTAGCATGTTAGCATTAGTTCCTGAGCTCCTGATGCAAAACATGATGTAATAAGAATAACGTGGAAGTGGCGTCGAAGCAACAGAGTCCTCTATATGACGCTATAATGAGTATCTCAATGTGAACTAAAGAGAGGAGAAGAACATCCTGGAGAACAGGAAACATGCAGCAGCAGGTTGATTAGAGCACGGAGATGGTAGAGGTGGCGTGCAGACAGTCTATGGTCGTGCAGTGATCACAGGGAATAAAGGTCACCACCCCCTCCCACTGGCTCCTCCCACTGGCCCCTCCCACTGGCTCCAGGTGAATTCTCCTGATTATATCCTGCTGTGTTCTCACATCAGATCACTCTGAAAACGTCCTGAAGCTGTTTAAAGTTGACATCAGAAGGTGGAGAAACTCTGTTAGCGCCAAGCTAATATTCAAAATATCAACATAGCGACAAAATATATCAACGTGGAGTCATGATGGAGCGACGTTTCAAACCAACCCTGAAGGAGTTCAAACAGTCTGACTGAATCTGAGGTCAGAGGCTGCACACGTTAGCTTAGCATCTCCTCTGTGGTAAATGACGGTGGTTAGCTGTTAGCCAGCAAGTAGCATCGCCTGTCAATCTGGAGACCACCAGAGAAAAACTGTGTCAACACTGACCGCCAATTTACACAGTCACAGTCCGTGCGTGGTGCGGTACGTCAGCGCCGCGGTTTTGATCCATTTCAAGGCGCCCACCCCGCCCCACTGGACGGCGCTGACGGACCGCGGCGCTGATGGACCGTGAAAACTGGCGGTGATCTTTTCAACCAGCGATATTCCATGTGTGAAGAGAAATCTGCTTCAGCGTCGATCAAACATTTAATATGTTAGAATGATTTCCTCACTATTTTGGTACTCACAGGCTTCCATATCAAAAACTCAAAGTGTGTGTCATATGTAAGGTGGGAGGTTATTATGGGATAGAATTCAGCCTGTTGACGGTCTTAATGTCTTTAACTTATTAACCATGTTCTGATTTGTACATCGAGCGTTTGTTTGATTTCACTGTTAGAAGATGTTAAAGCTGAGCGTTATATAGATGATGTATATTTACGTGTCTCCATGGAGATGACTCTCAGGACTTGGTGGGCTCGGAGACCCCCTGTCGCCCACGGCAACAGATACAGTGTCTTCCACGTGTTTGTCATAGACAGAACGGATATAAAAAAAGTGTCTCCGTGAAGCAGAACCGACGGACGTTCAGTGAAACTCTCAGACGGTTCCTGTTGGCAGGATGTGGTTAGCCTAGCTTAGCACAAAGACTGGAAACGGAGGGAAACTGTTAGCCTAGATTCTTCAAGAGTAAAGAGTAGATCTTCAGATATCTCTGAGTCAGATTTTACTCTTAAAAGTTGAAATGCTTTTTAAAACAATCTGTTTTACATGAACACATCGCTCGCTAACAGAAATGTGAAATTATTGATCTAATAAAATAAAATGTTTAGACGCCACATTTAGTGTACGTGAACTCTTCTGGGGTCGTTCATTTGCGATGCTAAAAATCCCTTTAAGGCGTTTAAGAGCCACAAACATGAACCCTTATGTTTTATACCTCGGGCTTCCCTCTGTTGATTTTATAACACAGATATTTTCGTCTTTTCACGTCTCAAGCTCCAAAACGACCTTGAAACACTTCAGCTCCGATGAATATTTCTCACGTTAACGTCAGCAGGTTTCACTGATTGAATCAACGTGTCCGTCCGTCTGTCGGCTCAGATGACGAACGAGCTGTGAAAATGTTGTGAATGATCTTCATGTTCTTCTGATTATTGATTCTGTTTGTTTGTTTTGTCCTGAATCATCTGTGTTTTAATAAAAAGTAAACGGAGCACAACAACAACACCAACAACAACAACAACAACAACAACATGACCTGCTGCAGTGTTTGATTTAGAACTGAAAACTAAACCACAGACGCTCGGCTGTCCCACTGTTATTACAGACAGTGAACTCACCACAGACGCTCTGCTGTCCCACTGTTTTTACAGGCAGTGAATTCACCACAGACGCTCCGCTGTCCCACTGTTATTACAGACAGTGAACTCACCACAGATGCTCTGCTGTCCCACTGTTTTTACAGGCAGTGAATTCACCACAGACGCTCCGCTGTCCCACTGTTATTACAGACAGTGAACTCACCACAGACGCTCGGCTGTCCCACTGTTATTACAGGCAGTGAACTCACCACAGACGCTCGGCTGTCCCACTGTTATTACAGACAGTGAACTCACCACAGACGCTCGGCTGTCCCACTGTTATTACAGACAGTGAACTCACCACAGACGCTCTGCTGTCCCACTGTTATTACAGACAGTGAACTAACCACAGACACTCCGCTATCCCACTGTTATTACAGACAGTGAACTAACCACAGACACTCCGCTGTCCCACTGTTATTACAGACAGTGAACAAACCACAGACACTCCGCTGTCCCACTGTTATTACAGACAGTGAACTCACCACACGCTCGGCTGTCCCACTGTTATTACAGACAGTGAACTCACCACACGCTCGGCTGTCCCACTGTTTTTACAGACAGTGAACTCACCACACGCTCGGCTGTCCGACTGTTTTTACAGGCAGTGAACTCACCACAGACGCTCTGCTGTCCCACTGTTTTTACAGGCTGTGAACTCACCACACACGCCCGGCTGTCCCACTGTTATTACAGACAGTGAACTAACCACAGACGCTCCGTTGTCCCACTGTTATTACAGGCAGTGAACTCACCACAGACGCTCCGTTGTCCCACTGTTATTACAGGCAGTGAACTCACCACAGACGCTCCGCTGTCCCACTGTTATTACAGGCAGTGAACTCACCACATACGCTCCGTTGTCCCACTGTTTTAACAGGCAGTAAACTAACCAAAGACACTCCGCTGTCCTACGTTTTTACAGGCAGTGAACTAACCACAGCCGCTGCGCTGTCCTTCTGTTTTTACAGGCAGTGAACTCACCATAGACGCTCGGCTGTCCTATATTTTTACAGACAGTGAACTAACCACAGACACTCCGCTGTCCCACTGTTTTTACAGGCAGTGAACTAACCACAGACACTCCGCTGTCCCACTGTTATTACAGACAGTGAACTAACCACAGACACTCCGCTGTCCCACTGTTATTACAGACAGTGAACTCACCACATATGCTCGGCTGTCCCACTGTTTTTACAGGCAGTGAACTAACCACAGACGCTCCGCTGTCCCACTGTTATTACAGACAGTGAACTAACCACAGAAACTTGAATGTCCCATTGTTACTACAGACCATAAACTCACCAGAGACTAAAATACCCGACTGTTAATTCAGACCTTAAAGTAAACACAGACACTCAACCTTTCTACTGACGCTCTCCTGTCCCACTGTCCTTAAACACACCAAACTAACAGCTGTTTTTCAGTTAAATGTTGTTTAATAATTAATGGCAGGCGTTTTGTTTCATGGATCAGTAATGAGAGTCGACTCAGCACTTTGTTAGAAAAGATCATTTATTACTCAGCTCACAGATCACCTGACGGACGACCTCGTGTTTTATCACCTGGTCGTCTGCGAGGAGAAGAGAGCGAGAAAAACAAACAACAGTAACAGGTCATCTTTAAAATCATCTCTGTGATTCTTCTAAATGAGTTTGTCTGCACTTCAAGATGAAAAATCTGAGAAACAAACATTTAAAGAAGACATTTCAACATGGCGGATAGCTGACGTTTTGTACAGTAAGCTCCGCCCACCTGGGACAACAGGTACAACGAAACAAAGACATCATTTTAACAAAAAGACAATTTCATTTTTTTTTGCAGGACGTGTTGTAGTGAATGTTTCGATTTTGTGAAGGGTTGGAGAGGACATCAGCCAATAGGATCGCTGCAGGACGGTCACATGGAGGTCACCTTTTCTTCGGTGTTTTCAAACGCGTGGTTGTTGAAGGCGTTCCTGTCGTCGTTCCTGATCGACCGAAAACACACACGAGGTGAGGAGATAAGGCGTGCACAATCAGTCGGTAAAAATCACTTTTATGTGACGTCACCTTTTTATTTATGATGTCAGCGCTCTCTAATGTTTTGAGTTTGGACTGCAGTACCCGTTTTGAACACCAGGTGTCACAGTTACATACTGCTCCTTTAAACTCTCATTTAAGGATCCAAATCCAAAGAGTTAAAGACACGGTTGGTCCTCAGTGCTCCGTCTGCCCCAATCTGTGAATCTGGAGGAAACTACCAACCCTGACCTGTGTGTGACGTTCCTACCTGACCAGGTCCAGAGTGATCTCGTAGATGTTTTCTGTCTCGGACTCTTCCTGTCTCATTTCCGTTTTCCTCCTGCAGAAACATCGGAACACATTCACATGTAGACGCTGTAGGTACCAGATGT
>NW_026870280.1:12500-22500 GCF_963584025.1 Labrus mixtus
CTTATAAAAGATGTCAGTCTGGTGTGAGACGTGAAGAAAACTCTAATTTATCTGATCTCTCATTTCAGCCTCTGCCTGTCTCTTTAAGGCCCCGCCTCCCAACTTGCCCACTTTCCTCTGATTGGCCAGCTCTGTTTGCAGTTCAAGTGAAATTTGTAGTGAGCTTCCTGGTGGGCGTGTCCTTGAATGAGCCTCCTGGTAGGCGTGTCCTTGAATGAGCCTCCTGGTGGGCGTGTCCTTGAATGAGCCTCCTGGTGGGCGTGTCCTTGAATGAGCCTCCTGGTGGGCGTGTGCTTGAATGAGCTTCCTGGTGGGCGTGTCCTTGAATGAGCTTCCTGGTGGGCGTGTCCTTGAATGAGCCTCCTGGTGGGCGTGTCCTTGAATGAGCCTCCTGGTGGGCGTGTCCTTGAATGAGCCTCCTGGTGGGCGTGTCCTTGAATGAGCTTCCTGGTGGGCGTGTCCTTGAATGAGCCTCCTGGTAGGCGTGTCCTTGAATGAGCCTCCTGGTGGGCGTGTCCTTGAATGAGCCTCCTGGTGGGCGTGTCCTTGAATGAGCTTCCTGGTGGGCGTGTCCTTGAATGAGCCTCCTGGTGGGCGTGTCCTTGAATGAGCCTCCTGGTGGGCGTGTCCTTGAATGAGCCTCCTGGTGGGCGTGTCCTTGAATGAGCCTCCTGGTGGGCGTGTCCTTGAATGAGCCTCCTGGTGTGTCCTTGAATGAGCCTCCTGGTGGGCGTGTCCTTGAATGAGCCTCCTGGTGGGCGTGTCCTTGAATGAGCTTCCTGGTGGGCGTGTCCTTGAATGAGCCTCCTGGTGGGCGTGTCCTTGAATGAGCTTCCTGGTGGGCATGTCCTTGAATGAGCTTCCTGGTGGGCGTGTCCTTGAATGAGCTTCCTGGTGGGTGTGTCCTTGAATGAGCCTCCTGGTGGGCGTGTCCTTGAATGAGCTTCCTGGTGGGCGTGTCCTTGAATGAGCTTCCTGGTGGGCGTGTCCTTGAATGAGCTTCCTGGTGGGCGTGTCCTACAGCTTCGCTCAATGCTTAGCTCTGATACGTTGGCACAACCCGACGTCAGGTTCTAGTCTCGCCCAAGTTTGTCATTGAGAGCAGCAGGAGACGAGGTCCAGAGAACAACAGCTGTTTAGAACAGTCTGTTTAGTGCAGACAGCCGACAGCGTCACATGAGATGTTTGTATTCAAAGATGTTCCTCTGAACTCTCCTCTTGAAGCGAAGCCTCTGAACAGTTTGTGGATGTTTCTTCTCTCATGACTGAAGCTGTGTTCGGTTTAGAGTCCAGATCATCTCCAACCTCCTCTGACACGTCGTCCATCTTTACTCTGAATGTGTTTCAAACTAAAACTAAAAAACAGTAAAAACACAATAAATGTAATTTTAGAAACGAGGCAGCACAGTGTTTTAACCTCAGGGCCTCTTAAGGTCCCGGAGCCCCAGTTTGGGCCTCGCTGTCCTACAGTATGAGACAGGCGGGGGAGGGTTTGGCTTTGAGCATGCTCATGAGGTTCAGGTTGAACTGGGCGGGGTTAAAGTCCTGCAGGTCGGACTCGGAGCTCCGCAGAGCGCCCCCCTTCTTCTCTCTGGAGGTGACTCTGTACTGAGCCTTCACGATCCTCAGAGGGTTCCAGTCCGGACCGACGTGATCCGGACACCCAAACACCTCCCTGATGACCGCGCCCCCGCGAGTCAACGCCACGAAGCCGTTCCTGAACGTCACCATCCTGACCACCGGGGAGTAGACGTACTGGACGTACAGAAGGTTACCTGAGAGACACGAGGAGAGAGACACAAACATCTGAGGGACACAAAGAACTCCATTTCCCATCAACCCACAGAACAGCACAGGAAGTGGTTAGTTCAGTGTCAGTTATAACAGTGGGGCATTCAAGTATCTGTGGTGAGTTTAGGGTCTGTAATAAGAGTGGGAAAGTCAGCTATCTGTGGTTAGTTCAATGACTGCTGTTACAAAGGAAAAGTCCAGTGTCTGCGGGGAGTTCAATGCCTGTTACTACATGGGACATTTGACCACCTGTGTTTAGTTCAGTGCGTGTTACAAAAGTAGGACATTTGACCACCTTGTGGTAGGTTGATTGTCTGTGATAACGGGACAGTTGAACATTAGTGGTGAGTTCAAAGTCTGTAACAACATTTGTAAATTCCAGTGTCTGTTTGTTTAGTATCTGTAACAGAAGTGGGACATTAGAGTCAGTGATGAGTTCAGTGTCTGTAACAACAGTGGGACAGTCCAGTGCTTGTGGTCAGTCCAGGATCTATTGAGTGGCAGTGATTTTAACTTGAGAGAACTTCCTCTTTAAATACCGTTTTTCTTTCCAACCCGTCCGTACCTGAAGCAACGTCCCACACTTTGACCGTTCTGTCCTGAGATCCCGTGAAGACGAACTTATCGCTCTCAGAGAAAGCAGCAGAGAGGACGCCCTCGAAGAAAAAACCCTAAAAAAAACACAGAAATATTGATATGACTTTTATTTTTTCAAAATAAAAGCCCCTCTCTGACTTTTTATTTTTTCAAAATAAAAGTCATTTTCAGTCTGTATTGAAAACATTCAAACCAGATGCAGATATAAACGGCAGTATTTAGTTCTGACCTTAAACTCCATGGTGTGGTCGAGGACCGGTGGGTTCAGGGCCCACAGCCTCTGGACGGCGTCCTCGGAGCCCACCAGGGCGTGAGTCCCCCAGTTACTGACGGTCACACACGTCACCCTGCTGCGATGATTCTCCAGGTCTGAGCTGCTGCCGCTGCTGAAGTCGAGCAGCTTCACCTCGCCGCAGCTCGTCCCGTAGAGCAGCCGGCGGTCGGGCAGCAGCGCCATGGAGGACAGGGGGGCGTGCAGGAGGGACAGGGGGGACGTCTGCAGGGGTCCCTCCACCGTGGGGAAGCTGTCTCTGCTGGTGATCTCAAACAGACACACCGAGTCCTCGTAGGCCACCGCCATGTGTTTCTCCTGGGAGCTGACGGCGAGGCAGAGCACGCCGCTCAGGCTCTCTGGGGGGGGGATGCAGAGCGTCTCCTGGGGGAGGGCTAACGGGAAGATCAGGACGGTGCCCGTGGTCAGACCGCAGAACAGCAGCCGTTTGTGCTGAGCCACGTCCAGACAGCAGACCTGAGCCGAGACCGCAAAACGCTCCGACAGAGAACCTGCAGAGAGACAGGAGGAGGAGGAGGGGTCAGAGGTCAGCAGGAGGAGACACCAGGGGGAGGGGTCAGAGCTCAGCAGGAGGAGACACCAGGGGGAGGGGTCAGAGGTCAGCAGGAGGAGACACCAGGGGGAGGGGTCAGAGCTCAGCAGGAGGAGACACCAGGGGGAGGGGTCAGAGCTCAGCAGGAGGAGACACCAGGGGGAGGGGTCAGAGGTCAGCAGGAGGAGACACCAGGGGGAGGGGTCAGAGCTCAGCAGGGAAAAAAACAATTAAAATAAACTCTGTAAAATATATTATTACTGCCTTTAAGCAAATATAAGACTTTATATTTAATTTGTGTGAGTGTACCTGGACACCAGGGGGAGACACCAGGGGGAGACACCAGGGGGAGACACAAGGGGGAGACACCAGGGGGAGACACCAGGGGGAGACACCAGGGGGAGACACAAGGGGGAGACACCAGGGGGAGACACCAGGAGGAGACACCAGGGGGAGACACAAGGGGGAGACACCAGGGGGAGACACAAGGGGGAGACACCAGGGGGAGACACCAGGAGGGGACACCAGGGGGAGACACAAGGGGGAGACACCAGGGGGAGACACCAGGAGGGGACACCAGGGGGAGACACCAGGGGGAGACACAAGGGGGAGACACCAGGGGGAGACACCAGGGGGAGACACCAGGGGGAGACACAAGGGGGAGACACCAGGGGGAGACACCAGGGGGAGACACCAGGAGGAGACACCAGGGAGAGACACCAGGAGGAGACACCAGGGGGAGACACCAGGAGGGGACACCAGGAGGAGACACCAGGGAGAGACACCAGGGAGAGACACCAGGGAGAGACACCAGGGGGAGACACCAGGGGGAAACACAAGGGGGAGACACCAGGAGGAGACACCAGGAGGAGACACCAGGGGGAGACACCAGGAGGAGACACCAGGAGGAGACACCAGGGGGAGACACCAGGAGGAGACACCAGGAGGAGACACCAGGGGGAGACACCAGGAGGAGACACCAGGGGGAGACACCAGGAGGAGACACCAGGAGGAGACACCAGGAGGAGACACCAGGGGGAGACACCAGGAGGAGACACCAGGAGGAGACACCAGGGGGAGACACCAGGAGGAGACACCAGGAGGAGACACCAGGGGGAGACACCAGGAGGAGACACCAGGGGGAGACACCAGGAGGAGACACCAGGAGGAGACACCAGGAGGAGACACCAGGAGGACACATGTTCTGATATTGGGGTGGGGACTTCTTGCAGCTCTGACCTGTGAGGTTGTTCCAGCCGATGACCTCCGTCTGGTTTTGCTGCCTGATGTAGAAAACTCGATCTGCGTCTTTAGTGAGGGCGACGTGGGCGGAGCCTGCAGGGATGTGGGCGGTTGGTTTGTGGCGCTCGTCGTATTTCAGACTCCACAGGTGAACAGAAGCGGCAGCCGAGGAGGCGGAAACCACGACGCCTTTGTGCAGAATCACAGACGTTACCGGAGCGTCAGAGCCACAGAGAGAGTCCAACAACGAGCCCGTGGTCACCGACCAGATCTGAAGAAGAAGACACAAACACTCACAACGAGGTTCTTCAGAGTCATCCTCACTGTGCAGCAGCTGGATTAGATTTACCTGGGACACACCTGGACAGTCTTTAAATGTGGATCAGGTCGAACCATTCAGCAGAAGTTCTTTAAAGTTTGAAGTTCCTGATTTATATTTTATAATGTGTAGTGGCAACTTCACTCAAACTAAAACCCTCCTGCCACTTCCTGCAGGACTACAAGTTTCTGACTCGAAGGCACATTTTTAAGTAATCCAAAAATGAAAGGAGGCAAAGTGACAAAAAAAAGACGATTTATTCCTTAAAAAAAAGAAAAAGAATTGCAGGTTACAATAAGCTCTTATAAATATCACTCGTTTACTCTCTCTCTAACTCTCTCTCTCACTCTCTCTCTCTCTTACTCTCTCTTATAAATATCACTCGTTTACTCTCTCTCTAACTCTCTCTCTCACTCTCTCTCTCTCTTACTCTCTCTTATAAATATCACTCGTTTACTCTCTCTCTAACTCTCTCTCTCACTCTCTCTCTCTCTTACTCTCTCTTATAAATATCACTCGTTTACTCTCTCTCTAACTCTCTCTCTCACTCTCTCTCTCTCTTACTCTCTCTTATAAATATCACTCGTTTACTCTCTCTCTCTCTCTCTCTCTCTCTCTCTCTCTCTCTTACTCTCTTATAAATATCACTCGTTTACTCTCTCTCTAACTCTCTCTCTCTCTTACTCTCTCTTACTCTCTTATAAATATCACTCGTTTACTCTCTCTCTAACTCTCTCTCTCTCTCTCACTCTCTCTTACTCTCTTATAAATATCACTCGTTTACTCTCTCTCTAACTCTCTCTCTCACTCTCTCTCTCTTACTCTCTCTTATAAATATCACTCGTTTACTCTCTCTCTAACTCTCTCTCTCACTCTCTCTCTCTCTTACTCTCTCTTATAAATATCACTCGTTTACTCTCTCTCTAACTCTCTCTCTCTCTCTCTCTCTCTCTTACTCTCTCTTACTCTCTTATAAATATCACTCGTTTACTCTCTCTCTAACTCTCTCTCTCTCTCTCACTCTCTCTTACTCTCTTATAAATATCACTCGTTTACTCTCTCTCTAACTCTCTCTCTCACTCTCTCTCTCTCTTACTCTCTCTTACTCTCTTATAAATATCACTCGTTTACTCTCTCTCTAACTCTCTCACTCTCTCTCTCTCTCTCTTACTCTCTCTTACTCTCTTATAAATATCACTCGTTTACTCTCTCTCTAACTCTCTCACTCTCTCTCTCTCTCTCTCACTCTCTCTTACTCTCTTATAAATATCACTCGTTTACTCTCTCTCTAACTCTCTCTCTCTCTCTCTCTCTCTTACTCTCTCTTATAAATATCACTCGTTTACTCTCTCTCTAACTCTCTCACTCTCTCTCTCTCTCTCTTACTCTCTCTTATAAATATCACTCGTTTACTCTCTCTCTAACTCTCTCACTCTCTCTCTCTCTCACTCTCTCTTACTCTCTCTTATAAATATCACTCGTTTACTCTCTCTCTAACTCTCTCACTCTCTCTCACTCTCTCTCACTCTCTCTTACTCTCTCTTATAAATATCACTCGTTTACTCTCTCTCTAACTCTCTCTCTCACTCTCACTCTCTCTCTCTCTCACTCTCTCTTACTCTCTCTTATAAATATCACTCGTTTACTCTCTCTCTAACTCTCTCTCTCACTCTCACTCTCTCTCTCTCTCACTCTCTCTTACTCTCTCTTATAAATATCACTCGTTTACTCTCTCTCTAACTCTCTCTCTCACTCTCACTCTCTCTCTCTCTCACTCTCTCTTACTCTCTCTTATAAATATCACTCGTTTACTCTCTCTCTAACTCTCTCTCTCACTCTCTCTTACTCTCTCTTATAAATATCACTCGTTTACTCTCTCTCTAACTCTCTCTCTCACTCTCTCTCTCTCTTACTCTCTCTTATAAATATCACTCGTTTACTCTCTCTCTAACTCTCTCACTCTCTCTCTCTCTCACTCTCTCTTACTCTCTCATAAATATCACTCGTTTACTCTCTCTCTAACTCTCTCTCTCACTCTCACTCTCTCTCTCTCTTACTCTCTCTTATAAATATCACTCGTTTACTCTCTCTCTAACTCTCTCTCTCACTCTCTCTCTCTCTTACTCTCTCTTATAAATATCACTCGTTTACTAAAAGAAAACTTCTCGGATTTGACCAAAAACTAAAACCGTGACAGTCAGAAAACTGTTGCTCCTCGTCTTCTCGTCTGAGTATTTATTCACCTGTACCCACATGGCAATTTACACCAATTAGCTGCGCTTTATGACAGCAGGAACACTTTGCAGCAGGACTTCTAACCACACAGATCTATAAACACACAATGTTTCAATACGTGATAAATATAAAAAATGTAAATTAATTCTGAAATTCAAAAGCAAAAACTCCATTAATTAAAAACATATAAATACAAAATTATACTAATGGGCAAATGATATTTTTATATTAACCTGTTGTCCTCTACGGCTCTAACACAATGTCTCTGCTTAAAGCTACAGGACGACTTTTTCTGCAGCTGCAAGGCAAGTTTCCCCTTCCTCTTTTATATCATTTTAGCAACAGTAAGCAACCTTCAGTAACTGCATTGCATCCCTTCCTGTCTTAATCTCCACATGTCGTGTTTCTCTGTGTTTAGTTCGTACTCGTATGAGTTGGTCGGCGGCTCCAGAGGCGATCAGTCGGCAGTCGGATGAGATGCAGGCGGACAGAACAGCGTCGTCGTGTTGGAGGTCGAGGAATCTGTCCACAGAGTCTCTGTCGATGTTAAACAGGCTCAGAGTGCGATCAGCGCCTGCAGAGGAGACAGTTAACAATGATTTTAATTAACTCGAAATAACAAAAACAGAGTTCCTGTTGTCCAGTAGATCTGTAAAGCTTCATGTGATGGAGCAAAGCACAGAGGAGGAGGAGGTGATTCAAGTCTGAACAAACAAAAGAGCGATAAACTTCAAAATAAAAGCACTCAGAATCAGACGCTGATGGAGAGAGGTGTCACAGGGGGAGGAGCTTAAAGAAAATCTAAAACACAGCTCTGTGTTTGAAACGCTCTGAGTCAATCTTAGACCGTCCATATTTATAAGAATGAATCAGACAGCCGGTTAGATTCTGTGACTGGAGACAGTTTTACCTGCTATCAGAATCTTTTCATCCTCAGTGACTGACAGCAGAGAAGGAACCAGAGGAAACTCACAGACGCTGTGTTTCCCCATCTGTGAAATCTGCACACAGAGAGGACAAAAATAAACACTCTGTTTCCTCCAAACAACACGGACAGTTATCAACCCTGAGTTTAAACGTTTTAAATCAACATTATGAAGGGGTTGGGTTTGTGTGCTTTGGCGCCCCCCAAAGGTTTCTGAGTGCAACTGCACGTTCATAAGACACAGTGTCTCGATCAGAGACGACGTGCATCTGTTGACAAGAAGAAGAGCAACGTTTTTAGAAACCAAAGTGTTGGTGTCAGATGGATTTATTGATTTATCAAACCTGAGACAGAACTCGACTTAGACGACTTCCTGCAGCCGATAAAGCTGCTAAACATGAGACAACGACAACACTGCTAACACTACGTCTCTCTCTCTCTCTCTCTCTTACTCTCTCTCTCTATCTCACTCTCTCTCTCTCTCTCTCCCTCTCTCTCTCTCTGTTACTCTCTCTCTCACTCACTCTCTCTCTCTCTCTCACTCTCTCTCTCTCTCTCCCTCTCTCTCTCTCTGTTACTCTCTCTCTCACTCACTCTCTCTCTCTCTCTCTTACTCTCTCACTATCTCTCTCTCTCTCTCTCTTACTCTCTCTCTCTATCTCACTCTCTCTCTCTCTATCTCACTCTCTCTCTCTCTCTCTCCCTCTCTCTCTCTCTGTTACTCTCTCTCTCACTCACTCTCTCTCTCTCTCTCACTCTCTCTCTCTCTCCCTCTCTCTCTCTCTCTGTTACTCTCTCTCTCACTCACTCTCTCTCTCTCTCTCTTACTCTCTCACTATCTCTCTCTCTCTCTCTCTTACTCTCTCTCTCTATCTCACTCTCTCTCTCTCCCTCTCTCTCTGTCTCTCTCTTTCTCTCTCTATCTCACTCTCTCTCTCTCTATCTCACTCTCTCTCTCTCTATCTCACTCTCTCTCTCTCTCTCTCCCTCTCTCTCTCTCTGTTACTCTCTCTCTCACTCACTCTCTCTCTCTCTCTCTCCCTCTCTCTCTCTCTGTTACTCTCTCTCTCACTCACTCTCTCTCTCTCTCTCTTACTCTCTCACTCTCTCTCTCTCTATCTCACTCTCTCTCTCTCTCTCTCCCTCTCTCTCTCTCTGTTACTCTCTCTCTCACTCACTCTCTCTCTCTCTCTCTTACTCTATCTCTCTCTCTCTCTCTCTTACTCTCTCACTCACTCTCTCTCTCTCTCTCTTCCTCAGTCTCCGTCCTCTTCCTCTCAGTCGTTGTATCAAACAGTACAGAGACGGGCTAACTGACTGCTTGATCGCCCGCTGATGAAGTTACATAGTGCTGAAAACAGGCGAGCGGGGCGCTCTGTGGACGCCATGAGAGAGACGCCATTCTCCCTGTTGGAGGTTATTGTTCTTTAAGATCGACTTTAAAAGATTCTTTAAACACACTCAGTGTCAGTTTGACTCCCCTGATAGAGAAGTCCTTCTTCAGAAACCAGGAACACTTTCCCTCGTTTAGGTAACGTTACAGACTTCACAGGAGTCACTCGTCTCGGGGAGGTGACCAGCTGAGTCTGCAGAGCCGGCGCCCCGCTTAAAGGGTTAAATATTCTGACCCGTCCAGAGTCGCTCAGAGAAACCACAGAATCCTCCAGAACTCCCAGAACCAGCGAGCCGCCATCACTGCTGCTGAGGAGGTCGGAGCCGTCCAGACGCCACGCCTTCACCTGAGACGACGACGACAACAACAACAACAACAACAACAACAACACAAACATACGGGAGTCAGGAACACAAACCTCTGCCGATCAGCAGGTTAGTCCAATCACAGGCTCTAGTGGTGGCAGAAAGTAGTCACACCTGTTTGTTGGTGTAAACAAACATCAGCTGTTTGGAAACGTGGAGGTGTGATGACGAAGGGGCGGAGTCAACTGGCACCGCCTCCTGGATGCAGAGCAGCTGTTTGCCATTCGTTAGGCTCCACCTCCTCAGAGAGCCGTCAGCGGCCAATGAGAGGCAGTGGGCGGAGCTTTCAAGCACTTTGACAGACAGAAC
>NW_026870280.1:27500-80882 GCF_963584025.1 Labrus mixtus
GGCTAAGAGCTCGGTGTAGAACAGAGACATATCTGAAAGCAAACACGTGAGACGAGTTTCACCGTTTCAAACGAAGCTTCAGAGACAACAACAACGCTCACATCGTCGTCATGGTAACGGCCACTTTTTTTTTAAAAAGATGATAAAATCTGTTTTGCTGATACAGACTTACTGACCCATGTGACCCTCCAAGAAGTCCAGACTGGGTTTGATGAGGACCAGAGTGTCCCGAATCAGTCTGGTCTCAGTGCAGTCCATGTACTGGGAGCACTGGTCCAGGTCCTGGATCACACTGGACACCCCGCACACCCTGCTCTTGCAGAACAGCCACTCTGCACTGCCTGAAAAAAAACACACAACATTTACAACACAAAAGTTGAGAGCAGTTATTGGACCAGAGAAGGTAGGCGGTTTTAAGGCTCCCCCCCACACGGCCGTTTTGGACGCCCCTCTGTTTGTCAGATATGAGAGCAGTTATCAGGTCAACAGGTGTTGCAGCGATGGAAGCGGGTAAGAGAAGTGGTTCAGATAGAAGTGATTGTACCCGACCTAAAAAGCCTCTGCATGTTTCTAATAAGCTCCACGAGCAGAGATTAGAATTTAGACTGCAGTACCCATTTTAAACACTAGGGGTCAGAGTTACATACTGCTCCTTTAATGATTTCATTTTTCATTTCCTTTCTGTCACATATCTCCAGATGTGTTGACTGTGATTAACCCAATTGTATTGTTTTCCTAATCAGTTGAAAATATTTAACATTTATTACTTATTCAACATTAAATAAATAAATAAACAGATTTATCGTCTCACCTATTACTACTTGTCGTAGTTCGTCCCACAGGCCGGCGTGCAGCAGGTGATACGGCAGCTCCTGGAGCTTCCTGACGTTAGCCAATTCAGGAGCGAACCACAGCGGCTGGGGCGGGACCTGTGACACCAGACGGCCAATCAAAAGTCTCCATGGACAGACAGAAAATCACTGCCAATGATGGGTAACAGTGAAGTAAAGTCTTTCTCAAGTGAAAGTACAAAAGAATGAGCTTTGAAGTATACTATTAGAGTGGTCGAGTCACCAAGTGGTTCATCTCCTGGAGAGCAGGAATATCCTCAGTAAAAAACAAACATGGACAAGAAAAATTATATTTGATATTTTATTTAATATTTAATTTTTAATATTTTATATGAAATTTTTTATATTTTATATGTTTAAATTCTATTTTATATATTGTAATATCTTCTTCTTCTGTATTATTTAAGTTGTTTCTAGTTCTGCTTTATTTCCTTGTTAATTGTTTAGCACCAATACACCAAGTCAAATTCCTTAATAAACCCTGATTGTGATTGTGATTGTGATTGTGATTGTGATTGTGATTCTGATTGTGATTGTGATTGTGATTCTGATTCTGATTGTGATTGTGATTCTGATTCTGATTCTGATTGTGATTGTGATTGTGATTCTGATTCTGATTCTGATTGTGATTGTGATTCTGATTCTGATTGTGATTCTGATTGTGATTCTGATTGTGATTCTGATTGTGATTGTGATTGTGATTCTGATTGTGATTGTGATTGTGATTGTGATTGTGATTCTGATTGTGATTGTGATTGTGATTCTGATTGTGATTGTGATTGTGATTCTGATTGTGATTGTGATTGTGATTCTGATTGTGATTGTGATTGTGATTGTGATTGTGATTGTGATTCTGATTCTGATTGTGATTCTGATTGTGATTGTGATTGTGATTCTGATTGTGATTCTGATTGTGATTCTGATTGTGATTGTGATTGTGATTGTGATTCTGATTCTGATTCTGATTGTGATTCTGATTGTGATTGTGATTGTGATTCTGATTGTGATTCTGATTGTGATTCTGATTCTGATTCTGATTGTGATTGTGATTCTGATTCTGATTGTGATTGTGATTGTGATTCTGATTCTGATTGTGATTCTGATTGTGATTCTGATTGTGATTCTGATTGTGATTGTGATTGTGATTGTGATTGTGATTCTGATTGTGATTGTGATTGTGATTGTGATTGTGATTCTGATTGTGATTGTGATTGTGATTCTGATTGTGATTGTGATTGTGATTCTGATTGTGATTGTGATTCTGATTCTGATTGTGATTGTGATTGTGATTGTGATTGTGATTCTGATTCTGATTGTGATTCTGATTGTGATTGTGATTGTGATTCTGATTGTGATTCTGATTGTGATTCTGATTGTGATTGTGATTGTGATTGTGATTCTGATTGTGATTCTGATTGTGATTAATAAGTGTTAATGGTTAAGCAGACTGGTCTCCTGCTGGTTTCCATCAGAGGATCAGGTCGTACCTTTCTGTCGGAGAGGAGCAGTGACAGACCAGGCAGAGCCACCGGCTTCAGTTTCCCCGACCACCGACCCAGGAAGTACTCCGCCAGGACCCTCAGGCTCCGCCCCCTTCGCTCTGATGTCAGATACCGAGCTGAAACCACCTCGCAGAGACGCCTGCACACACTCATGTCACTCAGACATCTGACCTCCGAGCTGACAGTCAATGTTCATGTTTTTGTTTACCTGTTGTTGACGGCGATGGTGGCGACTCCGTTGGTCCAGCGCTCCTCCAGCTGATCCTCGAGGTCCCGTCTGAGTCGAGCCCAGAGGAGGGGGGGCAGCCGGATCAATGAGGGTGTCGGAGGGAGGGAGTGACTGTACACCTCAGTGATGACATCATCGTCCAGGGACATGACATCACGCAGTTCAGCCTCCAGTAGACCTTCCCTGAAGAGACCAAACTTCAATTTGTGTTTTTCTGCTTCAGAGATTCAAACCAGGAACCTCCTCACTGTGAGTCAGTCTATAACAGCTTTTTCACTTCCTGTCTCCGACTCTCTCCAGAACACCGGAGACCAAGAAGCACAGACCCAAACTGCACCCAGTTTAAAAATACTACAGTACCCCTTTAAGATACCGACTCCATGCCCCTTACCTTGCGAGAGTGATGTATCCTAAGGCCCCGCCCACCAGTTCTTTCCCGTGTTTGTCCTCAAGCATCAGCAGGAGCTGTGACATCATTTCCTGTGTGTTCGCTCCCAGGTGTGTGTGTGTGAGCGGGGTGAAGGACGTCCAGCGTTTGGCCGCGGACAGAATCAGTTTGAGGTGCAGCGGACAGCCGGTGGCGTCGAAGCTCTGCAGCGCGGCGTCGCTCTGCTCGGGGGTCAGGGTTCGCCGAGAGGCTCGCAGGTACGACTCCATCGCCTGTTTCCCCTCGACGCGAGACAAACGCTCCACCGCGAAGAAACTCTCCAAAGTCTGCAGCTTCAGCCGCATGTTGGCGAACACCTCGCTGTTGGTTTCCATGGAGACCACCAGGTGGATGTTGGGCGGGAGGTCGGCGGGGAGCCAGTAAAGTTTGTGAGCGTGATGTCGTTCTGACAACTGATCCAGAGCGTCCAGGACGACCAGCACCGTGTTCCCCCGCCGCGAGACATCGGCGAGGACGTTTCTGAAGAACCGCGACAGGTCGATGTGAGTGTTTGCCGTCAGCGGGGAGGGGGGCGGAGCCAAACCACACGCCAAGCAGATCTGGAGACAGACGCTGCAGAGGACGTGGTCGATGTTCGGCCTCTGAGGATGGCGAGCTGCGAGCATCCTGTTCACCACCACCGCCCCGCCCTCCAGGACGCCACGCATCTCCTGCACCAGTTTGCACAGCAGAGCCGTCGTCCCCATCCCGCCGGCGCCGTGCACCACCAGCGGGCCGTGGGGGACGTTGGTCCTCTCCCACATGGCGAGGCAGAGTTTACCCAGAAGGCCCTCCCTGCCACGGAGACCGCCGCACAGCTCGCTGGTCACGGCGGTGTGACGTTCAACCTCCTCGATCAACCAATCCGGGATTTCCTCCTTCTCGTCCTCAATGTTTCCCCAAACCTTCCTCCTCCTCCCGTCCACCGACGTCTCCACCGCCGCTCCGACCCTTGCCTTCATCTGAGAGACGAACTGCTCGCAGACGGCGTCCAGGTACTGAGCGTGCTCCTTGCGTTTGGGGTCGACGCCTCCTTTGCTGAGCTCCACGCAGTGCAGGTTCAGGATCTTCTGCGACGAGGCGTAGAGGCGGGCCTTCAGAGCGCCGAGGAGCCCCTGAGCTTCCGCGTCCAGCAGGCCGTCGGCGTTCAGGTCCATGTACTTGGCGAGACGTTTGGGGCCGTCCCTCGCTCTCTGGCGAGGAATCTCTCGGACGAATAGCAGAGCGGACTGATCCCCGGCGTCCTCCAACAAACCGTGCTCGAACTCTCGATCTGTGACTGCGGACCAGAAGAGGAAGACGCTCAGATTTCACAAAGACTTTTAAGAAAAAGACAAACTGTGTGATCGTCTCTGACCTGATGTGTAGAAGTTCTGTTTCTGCTCGGCTGTGATGTCACCGGCTGCCTCGGCGTCCGTGGCGGCCGAGCATAGGAGCCGCAACAGTTGATTCTCTGTGAAACGCCACGAGAGGACGTCTTTGTCGCGCCGCGGCCCGCTCTCGGGTCTGAGGTCGCCGAAGTGGGGGAAGTGAGCCGCGATCGGCTGGAGGACGTAGGCGGGCGGGACGGCGTTGTCGTCCTTTAAGAACCACCGGCTCAGCTGCGTGATGCCTTCAGGGTCTTTGGAGAGTTTGGACAACAGAGCTTCAAAGTGTTTCTCGGGGATGAGGCGAGGGAGAGCTCGGTGGCCGTATCGGTTCCCCAGCAGAGCCTTGAGAGCCCGACGCAGGAAAATAAAGAGAAGAAGAAGAAGAAGAAGAAGAAGAAGAAGAAGAAGAAGAAGAAGAAGAAGAAGAAGAGTGAGTCTGTGCTTCCATGTTTACCAAGAAACACAAGAAGGGTACCGAGGGTATCTTTGAGTTATCCGGCTTCACTAACGCTGACATAAGAGATCGAGGAGTTATCAACCTGATGAGTAAATCCAGAGTTTCAGAGAGCACGATCACAATTTATTACATTTTTTTAAAATAATTTTGTTTTTGATTTGATTTGATTTTTTGTTTTGTTTTAATGAATGCTTTGTGAACGAGGGGCAGATATTATAAGATTCATCTTCTTTCTGCTCCTTTTCATTCAAAATGTGAGATTTTATGTTTGTTTGTTTTTCTTAACTTTATTGTTTGTTTGAATGAAATAAAATGTACAAAGAAAAAATCAATAAAAACAAATACAAATAAAAGGGGTGGAGTTATCTTCATATAACGTTTCACAAATCATCATGTGCTAAAAAAAAACTTTTCAGATTTCAGACTCACGATGAAGGCGGGGCCGGCTGAGATCCTCTGACAGTTCTGGATCTCCTGCAGAAAGACCTCGCAGGCCTCGTGGTCTCCAGACGAGACGCTCCGAATCCCCCATCGCAGATCCACCACCTGAAACAGGAAGTGACCTCACTCGTCAACGAGGAGGTGTTTACTCACCCTGCACTCAAAGGTTTATGTTTAAAAAAAAGAAATCTGGGAAGGTCGACGCCATAAAGACGATCGCTCTGCCCCGTTTTCCTTTTATCTGGCTAAGTCGACCCCGTGTTAGAAAGGTGACCTCGTCGTCTGGAAGCTGTCAGAATATCGACACAGTGCACCTTTAAAGGTTTAACGTGCCACATTTTAAACTTTAAATATATCGCCGAGTAACGTCTTTCTAAAAAAGACGTGAAGTCAAACTCCCTCCGGGTTTGTTGTTCTCAGCTCTGTGTTCACACAGACGGGGGCGGAGCTTCCTTTAGCCCTGCCACCATCACGTGGGGGGGAAACGACAGACAGCCCCGCCCACTCAGGGACGCTGTAAGTAAAGGCGTGATGGCGTTTTGTTTCAAGGAGAACGAACAAAGTTTCTAAAGCTAAGAAAATATTTTCTTTGGCTTAAAAAGTCAAAGATGAGATGAACATCGCTGCTCTCCGTCTCACAGACACTTGGGGGTGAAGTAGGAAGAGAGGGGCGGGGCATGTGTGGGAGGGGGGAACCGAGGGATGAAGGAGGTGTGTCTAAAGATGGCTTAAAGGAGGAACACTGACGGAGGGGCGGTGCGCTGAAGGGGCAGCGTTGTTTTGGTTTTGAGCTAACGTGCGACATCTACTGTGAAAGACGCGTACTGCACCTTTAAGAACTGCATCCTCAACTTCACTGTTTCTGCGTTATAACATGTTTTAGAAAGAAACCAATGTGTTAGAAATAAATAAAATAACTGACCTCAAACACCAGCCCCAGGCCGCGACAGAAAGCAAGGACTTCTGGGTAAGCTTTCTCCAGCAGGGCTTTCCTCTCGCTGCTCATATCTGACCAGAGAGCAGAGAGACGAGTCACAAAGATTAAACCTGACTTTAGATCAGCAGGTTTGTACCGAGTCAGACTTACTGAAGTAAAGTTTTGGTTATATACTATATTTCAGACAGTACATTTCAAAATAAGAGCATGACAATTTGTATTTTTTAAATGTGAAATAATGTTGATTAAAAATGTGTTTAGTTGTGATTTGTTTTTTTTTTTAACGGTAAAAAAATTCTATTTCCTATTTTGTGTATTTACACATTTGTATGGATCAGCGTTTGAATCTGCTCTGACCTGTGAATGTGGAGCTGATGAACACTCGGATCATGTTGGAGCTGCTCCTCGTCCTCTGAGCTCCGTCCGTCCGTCCTCTCAGGACGTCCTGCAGGCTGATGCCTCCTCCTGCTGCGGGACGCTCCTCCATCATCCTCCTCTTCAGACCGCTACACTCGTCTGTTGCTCGCTCTCTCAGCTGCTTTTTCAATACGCTGCCTGTTGGTTTCCTCAGAGAGTTTCCTCCAAGACAACCGGCTCTCCCACATGACCTGCTCCTCCACCTGTGCTACACCTGTCCTCTTCCTGATCCTCTACATATCTGATCAGACATTAAGGAAACATGTTGAAGTGCTGGCTTCTCTGACAACAATGCAGCAGTCAGTATGTCCTCCTTCTAACTTTAGATTCTGCTCCTGAATGCTCTGGATTTGTTTGGACCAGAGAAGGTAGGCGCTTTTAAGACACCCCCCCCCCCACACGTCCGTTTTGGACGCCCCTCTGTTTGTCAGATATGAGAGCAGTTATCAGGTCAACAGGTGTTGCAGCGATGGAAGCGGGCAAGAGAAGTGGTTCAGATAGAAGTGATTATACCCGACCTTGTACACATTTTAACCACTAGGGGTCAGAGTTACATACTGCTCCTTTAAAACATTTTCACCAAATAAAGAGTAAACAAACAAAGCTGGATTAAAAACTAATTAAGACACAACTTTAATCAAAAAGTCAAAACATTGTTCAGAGTTTCTTTCATTTATTTTGAAAAGCTGGTCTTGCAGCTTCCTCTTCCTCCTTATTTAAATGCTAAGCCAGTTTAAACACACCTGTAGCTTCCTGTGTAGTCTTCAAACTCTAAGATCACCTGCTGACTGTTGGCTGAGAGGATTTGAGTAACGATTGTGAAATAACAGAGAGCTTTAGTATCTTTACAAACACCTGCTCAGCGTTGGGACTCACCTGAGTGTTTACTAAGCGGGGCCTCTGGGAGTGCGGGGCCCACCCGGGGGGCCGTCGCTCACAGCTGCAGCTCGGAGCTAATTACACTGAAGACGAAGACGAGGATGATGAAAACGAGGATAACAAAGCTACCGAGGAGCGGAGAGACATCTGCTCACAACCTCGGACACAAACACAAACACCTTACACAGGTTCAGGTGATTTAAGACTTCTGAGAAATACAAAACAAACAGCAAATAAGATAACGTTATTTTGACTTCACGAAGGAAGACGCTGTCACCAGATCAGTTGGGATTATAAAATGATTAAAGAATAATATGTAGTGGTGTCTGAAGAGGGTTTACTCCTGGATCAACACGGGGTACCAGACTTTACCTCTCAGGTTCCTGACCTTCAGTCCTCGTCCACAAGTAGCCATTTATTTTTGTTTTGAACACGTCGCCTTTTCTGTACATTTTGACCTTTCAGCGTCTTAGGTAACTGAAAACTCTCCTTTATTAAAACTCCTTCCAGGATGAAGATGTTCAGAAACGGGGAAAACAGAGTTTTGGGCGCTGGAGTCCCATCGATGGCGGTCTCCATGCTGGAAATGCTGTCTCAGTCTAACTTTCAGTCAACCTAACGACAGGCTGAGAGCTGGAGCTGAGGCGGGTTTTAAACCTCCTGACAAACCGTTACACCGCGCCCACCTGTCAATCAGGTCAGCTACACGCCTTATTGTGAATAACTCTTATCCTTCATCAAATCAAAACTGATGAGTCATCAAAACATTCACCCCCCGTACAGTGTGTGTCCATCGAGACATGAGCTAATCACACCTATTTGGTTTTTTGAACCAGGCTGTAAACATGTTAATCTCTGCTGTAAAAACAGGCTTTTTAGAATGGGTGTGTATGTGACTTCCTGTGCTTCTGCAGCCAGCCTCTAGTGGACACTCCAGGAACTGCAGGGTTTTTTCACCTGAGCATCAGCTTCATTTTTCAACATAGGTTTCTGCTTGGTGCTAACGTTGCTAACTGGACTTTTAACATGCTCAAGCGTTTTTGGGTTTTCATGTGGATGAAGATGTTTTTGAGAACTGAGTGTGTAGACGGGATTATTTTTTAAGAGGAAGTTGGGAAGCAGATACACACATTTCTGCTGCTAAAGCAAGAGGTTACTGTTTGTAGATGTTTCTGATATCTCCCTGAGGTGTTTTCTAATCTCAAACCGCAGAAGAAGAGTTGTTTTGTTGTTTCTTCTTCTCTTTAAACCTTCAGGCTGTTTTTCTTTAGTTGTTGTCCTGCAGCTCTCAGAGGACGTTACACCAGAGACCTCCTCTCTGTACCTGCTCACCTCACTCGTTCTCCCATCAGTCTGCATGAAACCTCCTCGCTCGCCGCCGTCTGCTTCACTAACTACGGCCAGTTTTCATTAAACGAGCCCTGACCTTTTCTGCTGATGATCCCCATAATGCTGGATGCCCAAACTCCAGGGGGGGCGGGGCCTGTTGTTGTCATTAAGATTCTGAATCACAGCAAATTTTTACTTTTGACCCTGCTCCTTTTCTTCTGAACACTGTGTTGCTTCTGTGTCCTCTCCTCCTCTTCTTCCTCCTCTCCCTCTTCCTCCCCCTACTCCTCCTCTTCCCTCCTCTTCCTCCTCTCTCCTCCTCTCTCCTCCTCCTCTCTCCTCTCTCTCCTGTTCCTCCTCTCCCTCCTCTCTCTTCCTCTTCCTCCTCTCCGTCTTCTTCCTCCTCTCCCTCCCCCTACTCCTCCTCTTCCTCCTCTTCTCTCACTTCCTCCTCTCTCTTCCTCCTCTCTCCTCCTCTTCCTCCTCTCTCTTCCTCCTCTTCCCTCTCTTCCTCCTCTCTCTCCTCCTCTTCCTCCTCTCCCTCTTCTCTCTCCTCTTCCTCCTCTCTCCTCTCCCTCTTCCTCCTCTCTCCTCTCCCTCTTCTCTCTCCTCTTCCTCCTCTCCCTCTTCTCTCTCCTCTTCCTCCTCTCCCTCTTCTCTCTCCTCTTCCTCCTCTCTCCTCTCCCTCTTCCTCCTCTCTCCTCTCCCTCTTCCTCCTCTCACTCTTCCTCCTCTCTCCTCTCCCTCTTCTCTCCTCTTCCTCCTCTCCCTCTTCTCTCTCCTCTTCCTCCTCTCCCTCTTCTCTCTCCTCTTCCTCCTCCTCCTCTCTCTTCCTCCTCTTCCCTCTCTTCCTCCTCTCTCTCCTCCTCTTCCTCCTCTCCCTCTTCTCTCTCCTCTTCCTCCTCTCTCCTCTCCCTCTTCCTCCTCTCTCCTCTCCCTCTTCTCTCTCCTCTTCCTCCTCTCCCTCTTCTCTCTCCTCTTCCTCCTCTCCCTCTTCTCTCTCCTCTTCCTCCTCTCTCCTCTCCCTCTTCCTCCTCTCTCCTCTCCCTCTTCCTCCTCTCACTCTTCCTCCTCTCTCCTCTCCCTCTTCTCTCCTCTTCCTCCTCTCCCTCTTCTCTCTCCTCTTCCTCCTCTCCCTCTTCTCTCTCCTCTTCCTCCTCCTCCTCTCTCTCCTCTTCCTCCTCTCCCTCTTCTCTCTCCTCTCCCTCTTCCTCCTCTCCCTCTTCTCTCTCCTCTTCCTCCTCTCTCCTCTCCCTCTTCCTCCTCTCTCCTCTCCCTCTTCTCTCCTCTTCCTCCTCTCCCTCTTCTCTCTCCTCCTCTCCCTCTTCTCTCCTCTTCCCTCTCCTCCTCTCCCTCTTCTCTCTCCTCTTCCTCCTCTCCCTCTTCTCTCTCCTCTTCCTCCTCTCTCCTCTCCCTCTTCCTCCTCTCTCCTCTCCCTCTTCTCTCTCCTCTTCCTCCTCTCCCTCTTCTCTCTCCTCTTCCTCCTCTCTCCTCTCCCTCTTCCTCCTCTCTCCTCTTCCTCCTCTCCCTCTTCTCTCTCCTCTTCCTCCTCTCTCCTCTCCCTCTTCCTCCTCTCTCCTCTCCCTCTTCCTCCTCTCTCCTCTCCCTCTTCTCTCCTCTTCCTCCTCTCCCTCTTCTCTCTCCTCTTCCTCCTCTCCCTCTTCTCTCTCCTCCTCTCCCTCTTCTCTCTCCTCTTCCTCCTCCTCCTCTTCTCTCCTCCTCTCCCTCCTCTCCCTCTTCTCTCTCCTCTTCCTCCTCTCCCTCTTCTCTCTCCTCTTCCTCCTCTCTCCTCTCCCTCTTCTCTCCTCTTCCTCCTCTCCCTCTTCTCTCTCCTCTTCCTCCTCCTCCTCTCTCTCCTCTTCCTCCTCTCCCTCTTCTCTCTCCTCTCCCTCTTCCTCCTCTCCCTCTTCTCTCTCCTCTTCCTCCTCTCTCCTCTCCCTCTTCCTCCTCTCTCCTCTCCCTCTTCTCTCCTCTTCCTCCTCTCCCTCTTCTCTCTCCTCCTCTCCCTCTTCTCTCCTCTTCCCTCTCCTCCTCTCCCTCTTCTCTCTCCTCTTCCTCCTCTCCCTCTTCTCTCTCCTCTTCCTCCTCTCTCCTCTCCCTCTTCCTCCTCTCTCCTCTCCCTCTTCTCTCTCCTCTTCCTCCTCTCCCTCTTCTCTCTCCTCTTCCTCCTCTCTCCTCTCCCTCTTCCTCCTCTCTCCTCTTCCTCCTCTCCCTCTTCTCTCTCCTCTTCCTCCTCTCTCCTCTCCCTCTTCCTCCTCTCTCCTCTCCCTCTTCCTCCTCTCTCCTCTCCCTCTTCTCTCCTCTTCCTCCTCTCCCTCTTCTCTCTCCTCTTCCTCCTCTCCCTCTTCTCTCTCCTCCTCTCCCTCTTCTCTCTCCTCTTCCTCCTCCTCCTCTTCTCTCCTCCTCTCCCTCCTCTCCCTCTTCTCTCTCCTCTTCCTCCTCTCCCTCTTCTCTCTCCTCTTCCTCCTCTCTCCTCTCCCTCTTCTCTCCTCTTCCTCCTCTCCCTCTTCTCTCTCCTCCTCTTCCTCCTCTCTCCTCCTCTTCCCTCTCTTCCTCCTCTTCCTCCTCTCCCTCTTCTCTCTCCTCTTCCTCCTCTCTCCTCTCCCTCTTCCTCCTCTCTCCTCTCCCTCTTCTCTCTCCTCTTCCTCCTCTCCCTCTTCTCTCTCCTCTTCCTCCTCTCTCCTCTCCCTCTTCCTCCTCTCTCCTCTCCCTCTTCTCTCTCCTCTCCCTCTTCCTCCTCTCCTCTCCCTCTTCCTCCTCTCCCTCTTCCTCCTCTCTCCTCTCCCTCTTCTCTCCTCTTCCTCCTCTCCCTCTTCTCTCTCCTCTTCCTCCTCTCCCTCTTCTCTCTCCTCCTCTCCCTCTTCTCTCTCCTCTTCCTCCTCTTCTCTCTCCTCTTCCTCCTCTCCCTCTTCTCTCTCCTCTCCCTCTTCCTCCTCTCCCTCTTCTCTTCCTCCTCTCTCCTCTCCCTCTTCCTCCTCTCTCCTCTCCCTCTTCTCTCTCCTCCTCTCCCTCTTCTCTCTCCTCTCTCTTCCTCCTCTCTCCTCTCCCTCCTCTCCCTCTTCTCTCCTCTTCCCTCTCCTCCTCTCCCTCTTCTCTCTCCTCTTCCTCCTCTCCCTCTTCTCTCTCCTCTTCCTCCTCCTCCTCTTCTCTCTCCTCCTCTCCCTCTTCTCTCTCCTCTTCCTCCTCTCCCTCTTCTCTCTCCTCTTCCTCCTCTCCCTCTTCTCTCTCCTCTTCCTCCTCTCTCCTCTCCCTCTTCTCTCCTCTTCCTCCTCTCCCTCTTCTCTCCTCCTCTCCCTCTTCTCTCTCCTCCTCTCCCTCTTCTCTCTCCTCTTCCTCCTCCTCTTCTCTCTCCTCCTCTCCCTCTTCTCTCTCCTCTTCCTCCTCTCCCTCTTCTCTCTCCTCTTCCTCCTCTCCCTCTTCTCTCTCCTCTCCCTCTTCTCTCCTCTTCCTCCTCTCCCTCTTCTCTCTCCTCCTCTCCCTCTTCTCTCTCCTCTCTTCCTCCTCTCTCCTCTCCCTCCTCTCTCCTCTTCCCTCTCCTCCTCTCCCTCTTCTCTCTCCTCTTCCTCCTCTCCCTCTTCTCTCTCCTCTTCCTCCTCCTCCTCTTCTCTCTCCTCCTCTCCCTCTTCTCTCTCCTCTTCCTCCTCTCCCTCTTCTCTCTCCTCTTCCTCCTCTCCCTCTTCTCTCTCCTCTTCCTCCTCTCTCCTCTCCCTCTTCTCTCCTCTTCCTCCTCTCCCTCTTCTCTCCTCCTCTCCCTCTTCTCTCTCCTCCTCTCCCTCTTCTCTCTCCTCTTCCTCCTCCTCTTCTCTCTCCTCCTCTCCCTCTTCTCTCTCCTCTTCCTCCTCTCCCTCTTCTCTCTCCTCTTCCTCCTCTCCCTCTTCTCTCTCCTCTCCCTCTTCTCTCCTCTTCCTCCTCTCCCTCTTCTCTCTCCTCCTCTCCCTCTTCTCTCTCCTCTCCCTCTTCTCTCTCCTCTTCCTCCTCTCCCTCTTCTCTCTCCTCTCCCTCTTCTCTCCTCTTCCTCCTCTCCCTCTTCTCTCTCCTCCTCTCCCTCTTCTCTCTCCTCTCCCTCTTCTCTCTCCTCTTCCTCCTCTCCCTCTTCTCTCTCCTCTCCCTCTTCTCTCTCCTCTTCCTCCTCTCCCTCTTCTCTCTCCTCCTCCTCTCTCCTGAATCAACTTTGAGATGCATATCGTCACTTGAAACCGATCTCAGAATCTTGTTTTCAGACGTTTATCAGCTCTCCGCCTCACAGACAGTCGTTGGTGAAACAGGAAGGGAGGGGGCGGGGCAAGTGAGGAGACGAGGGCGGAGCTGAGGGATGAAGGAGGCTTGACCAAAGAGAGCGTTTGTTTTGGCATGAAAAGTTGCAGAGTGAGCCTTTAAAGTGACTTTCTACTGAAACTGTTGGTTTGTATCTCTGTGTTTGTTTTTATATCCGTCAGGTTTTTATTTTAAGGTCACCTCGATCGACCACGTTTCCTTCACACATCACACACAGCACGTCATCTCAAATCTTTTATTTACTGCATATTTTTGACTGTGTTTTGAAACATTTTACAGTTTTTTTTTCTAGAAAACTTCAGTCCCTTGTTCTCTCTCGCTCTCTTCTCGTGTGTGGGGGGGGGGGGGCGGATCCGGCTGCTGCGATTGGTCAGCAGGGACACGGCGTGCTGGTCTGCTGCTCCACCATTAGTCCTTTGCTCAGGAGGAACGCTTCCTGCTTCGGCTCACGCCCGAGGAACTTCCTCAGCATCTCGGAGGCGTCCTCGGAGCCGCCGGGCCGCAGGATGAACCTCCTGTAATCCATGCCGACCTGGAGGACCAATCAGAGGAAAGCGCGGATTGAAGGGTTTTAACGAACAGAAAACATTTAGAATCAGTGTCGTAAACGTTCATGAGTCTGGGTTCTGACCTTTGGGTTCATGATTCCCTCCAGTTTGAAGCGAGCGAAGAACATGTCCATGGAGAACACCTCGCTCCACAGGTAACCGTAATACTGAGCGTCATAACCGCCCGCCAGGTGCCCGAAGGTCGCCGGCATGTTGGTCCCTGCGGGGAGAGAGGCAGAGAGGTCGGTGGTCAGAGGACGCCTAGGCTGTATTCTTTGTACTATACTTTACTGGAAACACGTTTAAACAGGTGTTTTTTACGCTACACTTAGCGATGATGTCATCATTTGAAAAGGTACCTGGCGATGCCGGGATTCCCAGGATTTCCTGACAGAGGCGTCCGTACTCCTCCGCCGCGTCAAGCCCGTTCCTGGTGTGCAGAGCCTGATCCACTTTAGCCAGCACGATCTGCCTCAGGTTAAACAGGCCTGATGGGAGAGATGCATGGTTACCATAGCAACAGCAGAAAAAAAGAGAACCAGAAGTCCCGCCCCCCTGTGCGCTACTCACCGGTGTTGGCGAGGCGGGACTTGATGAGTTTGTCGAGCAGCTCGTCGGGGATGGCTTTGTCGGTCTTGTAGTGTTTGGACATCCTGAGCAGAGGCTCACGCTCCCACACCCAGTTCTCCAACATCTGAGACGGCGCCTCCACAAAGTCCCGCTCCACGTGAGTCCCACTGAACATGGCGTAGTCCGCCTGCAAGCACAGCAACACTCAGAGCACGGCACTTCCTGTTTACACAGTCGATTTTCTCCTCCTCTAACCTCTGAATGAGATTTTATACAGTGACCCGTCAGGTCACTCCACAAACAGGAAGCCACAGCGGTGTCCTCAGGGTGATGTAACTGATCCATATCAAATTCTTGACAATTTGATTTGGTATTCTGATGAGAGTATAAAATAATCCATAACACTGCTCCTCCACCGCTGAAGAGCTTTGTGAAACTCCGCTCTGAGCTTCAAGGTCTGTCTCAAGCAGAGATTTATAGCATCCCTAAACGTGGCTGTGCTTTTTCTTTCAACCACCAGGCATCAGTTTCATTTACGACCCTCTGAAGTCACTAAGGACAAAAATGTCCACTTCTAAAAAAACTGCTATAAAAATAGAACAGATTGATATTTTTTTGACTTTTTTTTGCATAAATCTCTTAAACAACTTCAGCCCTGCTCAAAAATGACAGTTTTATTATTTGATTCTGTCATTTAAAGGGTTAAATTCCTGATAATTATTCAATATTTGATATTTTTGAGCAGGGCTGGAGTTGTTTAAGAGATTTATGCAAAAAAAAAGTCGAAAAAATATCAATCTGTTCTATTTTTATAGCAGTTTTTGTAAATTGGACATTTCCGCCCTCTAATGTCCAAACAGGGAACTACATTTTAAATCTGATTCTACACAAAAACTAACAATGCATCAAAGTCAATATTTTGGATAATCTTTGACATATCCAAGACTGATTTTTAAAAAATCCCCCAGCCACCAAATATTTGTTATATGGAAAATAACTAATTTTTATGTGTGTCCATAGTGATGCAAGACGGTTAAAGCCGTTAAAAAACGGAATAATCTCCAAACTCATCGGAAGTAAGTAAATAAAAAAGGATTTTAAGGAACCAGACAACCTCTCAACAGCTCAGGAAAAACGTGTACGTAATGTTTTCATATCTGTATAATGTTCCCAGTTCATCTTCTCTCTTATGAAATGTGTGTGTGTGTGTGTGTGTGTGTGTGTGTGTGTGTGTGTGTGTGTGTGTGTGTGTGTGTGTGTCTGTGTGTGTGTGTGTGTGTGTCTGGTTGATCTGTATTTTACTCTTGCCATCGTCTGCCCGGGGACAACAGATGGAAATTAGCTAGTCAGTTAAATCTGGTACAAAGGATCTCTTCTCTTCTGAGACTGATGTTATTTTGTCCCTGATTCAAATAAACTAATTTTACTCCCATAATCCTTTGCAGCCTTTGTGCATATTGCAGTTTTTTTCAAATCTTAATTACAGAGTTCACACTAATGATCCTTACATCCTCCAAAGAACAAGGGGAGACATTCAAAGCTCAGTCTGATGTTGTTGTGAGAGTTTATCAGCTGACCTCGGCACACAGCTGGTGCATGACGTGTCCGAACTCGTGGAAGTACGTCTCCACCTCGTCGTGCTGCAGGAGTGACGGGGCGTCAGCCGTCGGCTTGCTGAAGTTGGCCACCATGGCGGCGATAGACATCTGACGGCGTCCGTCGGCCAGCAGACAGCCGGGCTGCAGGCCGAAGCAGGCGGCGTGCCCGTACTTCCCCTCCCTGAGGAGACGAGAGAGAGGAGACTGAGCATCCCTTTTGTTTACATTCACACTATGATGTCACTTCTCTGAGCGCTCACCTGGGGTGGAGGTCCAGGTAGAACTGGCCGACCACCTGACCACTGCTGCGATCCTTCACGCAGTACAGAGTGACGTCCGGGTGCCACACGGCCGCTCCGTCCACGAGCTCGAAGGAAAGACCGAGCAGCTCCTGATAGATCTCCAACAGACCACGAGTCACAACCTCCATCGGAAAATACTCCTTCAACAGGTTCTGATCCACCGCATACTGAGTCTCCTCCACCTGAGGGGAGGGGGGGGGGGGGGGGGAGGAGAGAGAGGGGGGGAGGAGGAAGAGGAAAAGGAGAAAGAGGAGGAGAAGCAACACAGTGTTCAGAAGAAAAGGATCAAAAGTAAACATTTGTTGTGTTTTCAGGATCTTAATGACAACAACAGGTCCATGTGAGGTGTGAAACTCTCACCTGTGTCATGAAGTAGCGAGTGTCCCAGGCGTGCAGCTCTCCGTTGAAAGGCAGATTTCTCGTCTCACACTCCTTCTCCTTCAGTTTGAGGATGACCGAGCGCTCTTCTTCTCCCAGAGGCTTCAGCTTACGAGCCAGCTCCTCTGAAAACACAGAGTGAGAGTGAGAGAGTGTGAGGAGAGAGTTTCCTCTGCAGGGATCAAACAGACGAGGTAAGGTTACCATGTTTCACTTTCAGGAGAAATCAAACACAGACTGTTACATGAAACAAGACATCTAATTACACTCAAGTGTCCATAACCATACTGCTCACATGTTTCTCTCTGCAGGTTTCAGGTGGTCGTTTATTCACTCACCCAGGAAGCCGGCCACCTTCCTCCCAGATTTGGCCATGTTCATCTCCAGGACGAAGTCAGCGTGAGTGCTGAAGCCGAGCAGAGAACATTTCTGAGCACGAAGCTCCACCAGCTCCTTCAGGATGGCCGAGTTCTCCTAAAGAGAGAGCGAGAGCGAGAGAGAGAGAGAGAGAGAGAGAAAGAGAGAAAAAGAGAGAGAAAGAGAGAGAGATAGAGAGAGAGCGAGTGTCAGCACATCAGGCCGTCTGAAGTAGTTTTCAGTTTGATCCAGCAGAGGGCGCTCTCAGGGTAACTCCACCACTGCATTCACTCTTTTTAAAGATATTCTTTTAGGGGTGCTGGTGGTGCATAGGTTAGAGCGCAGGCCCCATGTATGGAGGCTGTAGTCCTCCAAGCGGGTGGCCCAGGTTTGAATCCCGCCTGTGGCTCCCTTCCCGCATGTCATTCCCCTCTCTCTCCCTCCCTGATTTCTGACTCTATCCACTGTCCTATCTCTCCAATAAAGACATAAAAAAAAGGGCTTCGGGAGAAACAAACTGACATGAGGGAGACTGGTCTCTCTGCAGACAGCAGCCCACTGATTGGTGGAGAGAAACAGGGTCTCTACAAACCTGCAAATATTTGTGTGCACCGTGAACCTCTGTGCACTCTGAACGGTCTTGTCAGTAGACTTCTGATTGGACGGAGGACGTCTCACCTCTTTGCAGCGGGAGTTGAAGGCCTCCTCGAGCACCCTGCGGGTTTCAGGGACGAAGCATTTCTTCATGGTGGGGAAGTAGTGAGGATACTTGAGGGTGACCCTCAGCTTCTCTCCGTCCTGCTCCAGAGAGCTCAGGAAGTCCTCGGGCAGGCCGCCTGAAACCAACACGGGGTTAATGTGACACCTGACACACACAGAGCAGGAGTGTGTGTGTGATTATGACTCACCCAGCTCGTCTCTGCTGAACGTCAGGCTGGTCGTGTCCTCGTTCAGGTTCTTGTTGAAGTCGATGCAGAGGTTGCTCAGTTTCTTCTTGATGCTCTTGATCTCCTGTCAGAGCAGAGAGGTTTGATCATGGTCAGTCACCACTCACATAAAACACACAGATAGATTCTGACTCCTCTAAACCAGCCTTTCCCAAACTTAAGATTGCCGCGGCCCGCTTTGATATACTAAATTACTCCGGGGCCATTATAAAAAAAAATCCTGACTACATCTATAACTTTCAGTAAGGGTAAATTATTGGACATTTCAACATGATATTATGGGAAGATAGACACAAAAGTTTACTAAACATTATGTCCATGAATAGTCATGACACACCTTACTAATCACTTAAAGGGTTGACTCATGGTGAATCATCATTATTGTGATAATTATTGTATTTTTTAAATTGGTGGGTGGCTGCAGTACCCACACAGCCCACCAGGGGGCCGCAGCCCACACTTTGGGAAGCACTCCTCTAAACGGTCATAAAGACGGTATGATCGTGTGAATGTTTGTCTCTGTGAAATCAAACACTGACTCGGCTCGTCTTAAATCATGACTGGTGGTCTGCAGGTGTGTGAGTGTCGCTCTGTGTGACTAAAGGTTCAAATATAAAGAAGCAGTATCCACCTCTTGCGTCTCTGTGGGCAGGTGGAGGCCGTTCCTCTTCCCCAGTTTGATCAGTCGCTCCATGTAACGCTTGGACTCTGGGGTGATGCTGTCGGCGTCGGTTTTCTTCTGCAGACAGAAACAAAAAAACTTTAGAGGCGGAGTCAGTAGAAATGTAGAAAAAGGAGAGAGGAGGAAGAGGAGGAGAAGGAGGAGGAGGAAGAAGAGGAGGAGGAGACAGAGGAGGAGGAGGAGGAGGAGGAGGAGGAGACAGAGGAGGAGGAGGAGGAGGAAGAGGAGGATGAGAGGAGGAGGAAGAGGAGACAGAGGAGGAGGAGGAGGAGGAGGAAGAGGAGGAGGAGGAGGAGGAGGAAGAAGAGGAGGAGGAGGAGGAGACAGAGGAGGAGGAAGAGGAGGGAGAGGAGGAGGAGGAGGGAGAGGAGGAGAAGGAGGAGGAGGAAGAAGAGGAGGAGGAGACAGAGGAGGAGACAGAGGAGGAGGAGGAGGAGACAGAGGAGGAGGAGGAGGAGGAAGAGGAGGATGAGAGGAGGAGGAAGAGGAGACAGAGGAGGAGGAGGAGGAGGAGGAAGAGGAGGAGGAGGAGGAGGAGGAAGAGGAGGAAGAGGAGGAGGAGACAGAGGAGGAGGAAGAGGAGGGAGAGGAGGAGGAGGAGGGAGAGGAGGAGGAGGAGGAAGAGGAGACAGAGGAGGAGGAAGAGGAGACAGAGGAGGATGAGGAAGAGGAGGAGGAGACAGAGGAGGAGGAGACAGAGGAGGAGGAGACAGAGGAGGAGGAGGAGGAAGAGGAGGAGAGAGGAGGAAGAAGAAGAGGAGGAAGAAGAGGAGGAGAGAGAGGAGGAGGAAAGTCATTACTCAGTGATATATTTAATTAGGATACTTCAGTATCTGCTGTGACATATTTAACCTTTAACTCTCATCTTGTTCCAGATATTTCAGTTTTTTCTTTTGTTTGTTTTTCTTCTTTTAATAAAGTTAGTTTGTAAAAAATGAGCATGCTGGTGAAATATAAGAGTCTGCTAACGTCTGATGTGAAAGTGAGAAAAGACAGAACAGAACCAGGAGCTGTAGTTCAACACCTCCATCTCTGGATGTGACCTCTGATTGGACAACGGCGTGCTCACCTCCAGAGCGACGATCCTCAGGTAGACGTCCTCCCTCATGCTCATCTCCACGTCGAACTCCGACAGCTGCTTGTCGGCCTCGGTGCTCGCCGTTCTCACTTCCTTGGAGGGAGACACATGCTGCGGGAAGTCCAGCATGTTCCTCTGGACTGAGAGACAGTGGGCGGAGTCAGACAGGGGGCGGCGTCAGGGGGAAGAAAGGGCGGCGTGGGCGGCCAGGAGAGACACCACAAAAAACGTCACCATCAGTTTGGAAAGGCAGCTAATGTTTACTTTTGTTTGTGAGTCGACTGATGTTTAAAATATTAAACTATTTATTCTGATTCAGCCGACAAAACGATAAGACGTGAAGGATTCGCTCCTAACGGTTTACCAGAACCCGAGAAGCCAGGCCTTCTGTCAAACTAACTAACCACGGCGAGCAGCAAAGCCTCACGTGGAAGAAACTGGGACCTGTTTCCTAAAAGTCACCAAAATAAAAAAATGAAAATATTGTAGATGCAGTAATGGATTTTAGATTCATCTAACGTCTGATTTACTTTATAAAAACTTAAAAATCACTATTTCTTTAAATGTGTTTTGATCCACAGCCACAAACAGAAAAAGATTCTATAAAAATGGCACAAGCACAGCTTCTTCATTTTCTTCATGTTTCCCGTCTAAAATCCAGCAGAGCTCAGATAAACGTTCTCTTTGAGCGCCTGTCGCTTGTGAACACTCATTGAGAGTTCAGAGTTTTGTAATAAACTTGTGAACGGTCAGAGAGCTGCAGTGGAAACGTTGGGAGTGTTTTCAGCTCCACACAAAGCCTCGGTGCTCTATTGTAGCAGCAGCAGCAGCGGTCGTGTTCAGCTGCTTTCTCTGCAAACTGCTGATCAGAGTGAACATCACAAACCCACTGTGCTGACTCTGAGCTACGCTGCAGACCGCACAAAGGACGCCACACCTGACCGCACGCTGTGTTTGAACTCTGTGCATTCAGGTTGATTATCCAACATATGTAGAAATATCTGGACGGAGCATTAAAGTCATAAAACACAATGTTCTGTTTTTTTCTTCCGGTCTTCAAACGTCTCGTTCAGACTGCCGAGTGTTTGAGAGAAAGCGAGCAGCTGTTTGTGGACGATATGAAATATTTACTGTAAAACTTCGACCCCTCCATTCATATGGGACAGGCGTCAACACGAGACGGCCTTTAATGATTTTCAAACAGAACTGACTTTGTACGACATCCCATCTAAACCGCTGCGTTGCACTCAGAGAGAGAGGGAGACATCTTTGTTTATATTTTTGATCTGCAAACTAATCATCATAAATACATCGAGGCCTCTAATTGAGAGCTGCAACGTGCAGCAACATCAGGCTCTTAAAAGGGGCGGGGCCTCAAATGAGAAGGGCTTCTATTTGAATGTTTACAGTATTTCTAAGATGACGGGAGGGGAACCGAACACGATTCGCATGAAGTTCGTTTGAATGCAGGAAAAATCTAGAATAACAATGTTTTTGTTCTTTAATGACGAGCTGATCATTAAAGTGTCTTTAGCGTTTTGACAAATACGTTTGGAATATTTTTAACCACATATTGGTCACAGGAAACGCATGATGACTTTGTTAACTGAAGTCAAACATGACGATGGTTCTCGTTGTAGTCTTTCATTGAGAGTTCAGAGTTTGAGTTTCTGTCCTTCAGCTTGGAGAAACATTTCATTCACTCGTTTTAGTTGGTTTTGTTTGATTCTCGTTCACAAAGAGACGTCGATCTCTGTCTCCGCCTCCCGTACGTACAGCCAATCCCAATGTGCTACATCATTATACAAATGCAGACGGAGGACTCCGAGCAGATCTGGTACCTACACCGGATGCAAAGGGACCTCCTCAATCCGAGGAACAGCACGTTGGCTTGTTAATAAATCCTTTAAACGAGAGCTCCTCGCTGTGCAGATCTGGTTTTTTTTTGCTTCTATGTTTTGATTTCGGACTTTATCGTTGGATTTACAATACGATACATCTTTGTGGTCATTGCTATAAAAAGAAAGGAAACAGTTAAGTAGCTCTTGACAGTTGCAGCAAATACAGAGATTTTGTTTTGGTTTTGCTGAATTTTTATCTCAGATATCCGCAGGTCCTTGAACACATCATCACACACAGTCCCTGGTCTGAGCCGCTGCCACACCTAAAACTGAAACGAACCGTCTGAAAGGAAGTAAATCCATCTAACGGGGGGCAGCAGATGTAGAAAACAACCTTGATGTTTAACGTGTGTCTGTCATCTTTGACTGAACAAAGAGAGTGTTGTGATATCAGCAGCAGGAGTTTATGTGTCGTATTTCTCTGAACTTAAACTCCTCTGTAAAACTCACACGACTCAGTGAGATCATTTAAACCCTAGAAGATGGAGAGGGATGGATACTGACCAGTGTAGTCGACCTCCACGTCAGCAAGGGCCTTCAGCGTGTTCTCGAAGGTGACGCTCTCGATGTCCAGCGCTCCGACGCGGTCGTACACCACCTTGGTGTTGGCGATGAGCTCATCGGAGAGCTGCTTGATCTGCTCGGGGCTCAGGTCCCAACGCAGCCGGTTCTCAGAGCAGACCGCCGCCGGGCTGCCAAACACCACCTCACCTGGGACGACAGGAAGCAACATGACGGGCGAGGAGAGGCGATATATGAAGACATGAGCAGCAGGCGGATGTTGAGTTTCATCAGAATTATTTTAAATACTGTAAAACTATTTATTCTAAAACTGTTGATTTGAGACATTCCTGTCATTTAAAATGTTATTTTGCAAACTAACAAATAAATGTGAGCATCAGATGAATGTAGTGCTGCAGCTTTTCAGGGAAATACTCAGACTGTACATGTTGTCCAGTTCATGTAACTAGGGCCTGACCGATATGGATTTTTGGGGCGATACTGATATTCCACAAAGCAACATTTTCTCTCATGTTTGACATGATAACAAGTCAGAGTTGGTTCAAGAGGGACTTCCTCTGCCCAATAAATAAACTCTTCTCTGAATCAGTTGTCAGGAGAACTCGATGAGTAGGGTCGATACCGAGGTTGCATCCCTATCAGATGTAGTAATGTTGGTTACCAGTCCCAGTTATGGAGACACTGGTTCAGGTGCCTCTTTTTATCACTGTAGTTATTCTGGATCCCTGAAAGGCCCAGTGAGGGGCCCCTCCATAGATGTATTTAACAATATCAGTGTATTCATGTTGTTTCAGTAGAGTTAGCGCTGGCCTCCTGGCTAACATATGCGTCCTCTGTCTGGTTCTGTTTTAACTGTTGGAGCTTCCTGAAAAGAAATCTGCTCACATGTTATTGTCGGGGTCAAAGGCCTTAACCTCCTTTCTTTCTGGCCTCCTGACTTTTGTGCAGGCAGAGACACCCAGCCCGAGATTACTAACCATTAAGTTCAATTAAGATGTATTTTTGAGGATCAGTGTGACTTCATTGTAGAGATAGGACAGCGGATACAGTCAGAAATCAGAGAGAGAGAGAAAGAGCTGGGAATGACATGCAGGAGAGGAGCCACCTGAACCCGGGCCCGGGCCGCCTGCCTGGAGGTCCACAGCCTGGGTACATGGGGCGTGTGCCCTGCTCTCCACACAACTTTAAAGTTACAAAACAGGGTTCTCATAGTATTTTAACAAGAGGGGCTTTACATTGTGAAACAGGCAACAACGAATCAAATGTCTCTGTGTTGATAAATAAAAGAGAGTTTTTTGGTTTGCTTACACTTTAGGACGTACTTTGTTTTAAAGAACCCTAATGGACCCCTCAAAGCTGCCCCTTATGCCCCCCCCCCCTTGATTATTGTAAATAGAACTTTTGTTGAGTATTTCTGTTAAATTATTTCATCTACCTTTCTCTCTTGTTATTGTTGTTATTGTTGTTTTTATCTGAACCCTGAGTCTATAATAACGTTTTAAATAATTCAATAGATTAATATTTGTATTTAAAAAGGTTTAAAATAGACAGATTTTTAAATGGAGTTTGTCACATTGTTCGTTTTAAACATTTAACATGATTTACAGAGAATAGTAGAATGTGATGAAGTCTTTAGGTCTGAGGTGAAAGAGCTAACATGCTAACATGCTAACATGCTAAACAGAACAACAGAGAAGAATAAACACCACAGCAGCGGAGAAACGAGCCACAATGAAAACACAACACCTCTGCTGTGGTTTATCATAACTCATGAACAAATGGTAATGGGAAAATTGTGTGAATTCAGTTTTTTAACGGGGATTTTTCTTTAACTCTGAGGTGTGATAACATGTAGCGTTAGCATGTCGCGTTAGCATGTAGCGTTAGCATGTAGAATGACGTTAGCTAAATCAGATGAAAGCTAATAAATTCTAAATGATGACAGAGTCTGAGAGGAAACATGGCGGACAGAAGACGGGTTTTAAATAACAACTGATCCAGTCACATTAAAGATGCTTTTAAACCACTCACCTGTCGGCCCCATGGTTCAGGTAAATGAATGAAGGTTCGTTACGTCCGTTTGCTCAACTGTCAAAGCGCGAGCGCTGCTGCGGAGGAGGAAGAGGATTAAAGAACTACAGACGTAAAGACTACACTTCCGCCTATGCATTTCAAAATAAAATCCTAAAAAATCCTGTAAAAGACAAAATTACGGTCACAGTAGTCACTGGCTGCTCATTACTAAACGCTGATAAGTATTTTATTCTTCATGACCATAATCTGCCCTCAATACTCTGCTAATTACTGTTTTTTTCTTTATTTTCTTTATGTTTTATGCTTTATCAAGCAATACAAATCGACAAAGCAGGGATACGTATGAATGTTTTAGACTGAGCGAATATAAACAACATACATTTGATTTAACAATGCTATTATGACATGAAACAAAAAACATAAACATAAAGGGTGACAGCTCAATAAAAGAATAGATAAATACATTAAATCTATTTGAATGGCTGTTTGGGGATTAATTAAATGAAGACTAGAAATGCATTCATGAATGGATAAGGCATTTTTTACATTTCATATTTCAGAGAAAAATATAGATTGTTCTTTTAGGAAAAATACAAATTGTGGGATTACTTTGAAAAATTGGCATTTACGTATAGAATACATGGTAAAAATAATCAAGTTATTAAATAAAAACTCCAATATTTTGTCCTCCATTACCAAAACAAATCTAATAATTAAAACTTATTAAAACAAGTCTGGCTCATGTTATTACCCAAGATCCAATTTTGAAATTTCTCCCAAAATAAATAATAAATATTGCAAGAAAGGAAGAGAAGTTGTGTCAATTTCAGATGTGTATTCATAAAGGTTAATATTGAACTCAAAAATGATTTAGCGGGATATATTTTATTTAGTTTTAAAGTACACTTCCTTGGCTTTCTGTGTTTCAGGGAATTTGACACAAGTACATCTTATCCTCTGTGAGACTACAGTAAATTACCTCTCGAACACATACTTCCTTTTCAAAGGTGAAGGAAAACATTTTTAGAAAGTGAGGTTCTTAAGAATTTGCTATTGCACTTCTTTTTTGAGAAACGACAATCTGGAAGAAACAACGGGTCGGGTACAACTAAAGAACTGTAAAAGTTTATAACACAAAGCCCTTCATAGTACGGGTGAAGGTTTCTGGAAGAAAATCAGAGTTATATATTGTTCCGTTAATGTTTTGGAAAAAGCAATTATGTCAACAAAGTTAGGGGAAATTAGAAAGAAAACCTATAATACTCTTATTCTGAAAGTGATTTTGAAACATTTCCGGTATTTTCCAGTTTTCCATTACCAGACCTCAACGGCGCCTTGTCGTGGCGTCATAACTCCGCGTCAAGCTTATTAGCTAGCTAAGTAGCGACTTCTCGAAGGTGCGGAGCTAACGTCCACTAACCGTTAGCCGGGTAATCTTTGCCTGAAATACAGAGACAGCTGGTAAGAACTGCGCACTAACGTGTAATTTACAGTGTCACGACAGTTACCTAAATGTGGAATTAGTGTTGTAGTTAACGGAATGGGATTAGCTTAGCAAGCTAGCCTTTGAAATCGTGCCGTTGTGATTCGGAGAACACGTCACGCCGAACTCCGTCTAAATCTCCGACGAAACATTTTCACATCGTCTCTGATTTACTCTACAAGTCTGTTAATAACAATATCAAGGACGTGTTGTTAACTGTTAGGAGGCATACTTTAATTCGGCATACATTAATTACGTCAGATTTTTCTCTAAATGACGTCACTACAGGATTTAGTAACTAGTTCAACCGTTTGTCAGCTTCTTATTTCAACCTGCTTTTGAGTTTCAAAACACGCAGAGGTGAAGACACGTAACTAACTGTTAAACACACAACGTGGGTATTAAATATGAACAATTTAATGTTTTCAGTATTGCTCTGTGGGGAAGTTAAAGGATGATTATCATTCATGTTTTATTGACATTATTTAGTGAGAACTTGTTACCAAATAAGTCACAAATATACCCGAATTTTCCTAAAAACAACCAATATTCCTTATACAAAACACCACCCTTTCAACTACTTACACATGATGACGATCCAAGGCAGGGTTAAAGTGGCAGATTGGTAGTTGAGGTTTTGTATGTGAAGTGAAACTACATGAGAGCCAGCAGGCTAACTGATTAGCAACCAGCTTACTGTGTGTCCGGAACATGACCTCAGAGGGAAACCTTTTCTCCTCCAGTCACAGCTTTCACCTGCTCAATGCTAACTGTTGTTATCATGTTGTAGTGATCATAACCCGGTGTTAGCTTGTGTTAGCTTGTGTTAGCGTCACTGTGAGTCATGTCGAGTTGAACTGAGATGCTAGAATCTTCTAAAAGCAGAGTCACTAAACCTCAGAGTCCGAGACGCCCAAGACAAATCTGAGTGTAGTCTGAGTGTAGTCCCCATTACCCCAAAGTTTAGTGAGTTCAGATCCAATAGGAGCTTCAGTTTGATCACTTTAATATGTTTATTTAAAGATGTTTAATGCAGGGCCGTTTCTAGCCTTTTTGGGGCCCCTGTGCAAGATGCTGTATGAGGACCCCTATTTTGTTGAACTACATAGAAGGGATTCCAAACTTCAGTTTAGATGACAGCCTGTCCTAACAGCAAAGATAAGAGCGAGCGTCAGCAACAAAATCATCTTTATTCTCGTTACTATTAAAGGTCCCATATTCTTCTTCTTCTGGTTTTATATGCTCTGTAGTGTGTTTTCAAAGTGTCCTGTGCATGTTTAGTCACATCTATGTGCAAAAATTTAAATTCTGCGGAAACGCGGCTTCTCCTACGTCCTCCTGTTAGCTGTAGCATTAGCTGCATGTAACGCTCGGTTCTAGCCCCCCTCGATAAAAATGTGTCAGTGCGACGTCATTGTCAGTGTGAGCTCACTGATCTAAGCCCATTGGCTCGTTGTGGCCCAGAAGCTCATGTTGAGATTTCCGAGACGCGTTCTGAGCAACTGACCAATAACGACAGAGTGGATCTGCAGACCAATCAGAGCAGACTTGGCCCACGTGGGGTCTAACAGTGTGGGCTCAACAGAGCGTAGCTGACGGACTCAGAGCGTAGAGGGAGCAAGGAGGAGCAGTACATGAAAACAGACACTTTTTTAGAACTTTATCTATTGTGAACGTACAAAAGTAGGAACATAGATTAAATATATGAACCCCAAAAAGGGCAGAATATGACCTCTTTAAGTGTCCTAACTGCCTGAGAGAGACGCAGCGGGCCGATGTGGAGCAGCATTTTTACCACAAACGTGTTTTCCTCTCGGTCGCCTGCATTTTCTCCCTCAACAGAGCTTGTTAGCTTCTTGTAAAAAATTATCGGTGCATTAATAATATCCACAGCCGTGATTAAAATGTTAACCTTTGACCTGTGTCAACACCGGAGAAAAACCTTGGCCCTTTCCGAATTGTCACAGTTCAGTAGTCAGTACTTTTCAGTAGGAGTTTCAGTAGACTGAACTCTATATAATAATATAATATAATGTAATAATATTATAATATAATGTAATGTAATAATATAATAATGTAATGTAATAATATAATAATGTAATGTAATAATATAATATAATAATATAATGTAATGTAATGTAATATAATAATATAATATAATATCCACAGTTCAGTAGTCAGTACTTTTCAGTAGGAGTTTCAGTAGTCTGAACTCTCGTGGTCATTCAGAGGTCATTTTTTGGGTCCACCTCAGTATACTGAACATTTCAGTATGGATACTAACTTCCTGGTTTTATGCAGTATGGATCGGATGAATCCTTTCAGGAAATGAATTGTATTTTACCCACAATGCTGTGCGAAATTAAACGTAAATCATCACGTCACGTCACGTCCGCCTCCAAATCAAAACAAACGAGCGTGGATTAATTTAATACATTTTTAATCTACAGTTAAAGTCCCGACTGAAATCACTACTTTAAATTAACAACAGAAAATATAACAAATGTCTGCATTATTATAAAACCTTTCCCCCTCTATTTAAATAATGATTTCACTATTTAAATGAGTCTTTATTGGTTTATTTTATATTCTGTATATTACTGTCTTTACTTTGTTCTTTATGTACTGTATGTTATTTAGTTATTTAATCTTTTACTTGATTTACATTGTGATATTGTTTTTTGTTTACCTGACTGTATATGAGCATTACTCTTCTTGAATAAAGCTAAACAAAAAAAAAAAACGGGTGGATGCGGCCGGTTCTGGAAACGTAAATGACGTCACTTCCTTACTGAATGAATCAGAAGTAGGAACAAATATCTGCCTACTGTGTGCGCATACTAAACAGTATACAGCAGATAGTAGGTACTAAACAGTATACAGCAGATAGTAGGTACTAAACAGTATACAGCAGATAGTAGATACTAAACAGTATACAGCAGATAGTAGATACTAAACAGTAAACAGCAGATAGTAGGTACTAAACAGTAAACAGCAGATAGTAGGTACTAAACAGTAAACAGCAGATAGTAGGTACTAAACAGTATACAACAGATAGTAGGTACTAAACAGTAAACAGCAGATAGTAGATACTAAACAGTAAACAGCAGATAGTAGGTACTAAACAGTAAACAGCAGATAGTAGGTACTAAACAGCAGATAGTAGATACTAAACAGTAAACAGCAGATAGTAGATACTAAACAGTAAACAGCAGATAGTAGGTACTAAACAGTATACAGCAGATAGTAGGTACTAAACAGTATACAGCAGATAGTAGGTACTAAACAGTAAACAGCAGATAGTAGGTACTAAACAGTAAACAGCAGATAGTAGATACTAAACAGTAAACAGCAGATAGTAGATACTAAACAGTATACAGCAGATAGTAGATACTAAACAGTATACAGCAGATAGTAGGTACTAAACAGTAAACAGCAGATAGTAGGTACTAAACAGTATACAGCAGATAGTAGATACTAAACAGTATACAGTACAGATAGTAGGTACTAAACAGTATACAGCAGATAGTAGATACTAAACAGTATACAGCAGATAGTAGATACTAAACAGTATACAGCAGATAGTAGATACTAAACAGTATACAGTACAGATAGTAGGTACTAAACAGTATACAGCAGATAGTAGATACTAAACAGTTAACAGCAGATAGTAGATACTAAACAGTATACAGCAGATAGTAGATACTAAACAGTAAACAGCAGATAGTAGATACTAAACAGTATACAGCAGATAGTAGATACTAAACAGTAAATAGTAGATACTAAACAGTATACAGCAGATAGTAGGTACTAAACAGTAAACAGCACAGATAGTAGGTACTAAACAGTAAACAGCACAGATAGTAGGTACTAAACAGTATACAGCAGATAGTAGGTACTAAACAGTAAACAGCACAGATAGTAGGTACTAAACAGTAAACAGCACAGATAGTAGGTACTAAACAGTAAACAGCAGATAGTAGGTACTAAACAGTAAACAGCAGATAGTAGATACTAAACAGTATACAGCAGATAGTAGGTACTAAACAGTATACAGCAGATAGTAGGTACTAAACAGTATACAGCAGATAGTAGATACTAAACAGTAAACAGCAGATAGTAGGTACTAAACAGTAAACAGCACAGATAGTAGATACTAAACAGTATACAGCAGATAGTAGGTACTAAACAGTAAACAGCACAGATAGTAGGTACTAAACAGTAAACAGCACAGATAGTAGGTACTAAACAGTAAACAGCAGATAGTAGGTACTAAACAGTAAACAGCAGATAGTAGATACTAAACAGTATACAGCAGATAGTAGGTACTAAACAGTATACAGCAGATAGTAGGTACTAAACAGTATACAGCAGATAGTAGATACTAAACAGTAAACAGCAGATAGTAGATACTAAACAGCAGATAGTAGGTACTAAACAGTATACAGCAGATAGTAGGTACTAAACAGTAAACAGCAGATAGTATATAGTAGATACTAAACAGTATACAGCAGATAGTAGGTACTAAACAGTAAACAGCAGACAGTAGGTACTAAACAGCAGATAGTAGATATTAAATAGTAGATACTAAACAGTATACAGCAGATAGTAGATACTAAACAGCAGATAGTAGATACTAAACAGTAAACAGCAGATAGTAGATACTAAATAGTAGATACTAAACAGTATACAGCAGATAGTAGATACTAAACAGCAGATAGTAGATACTAAATAGTAGATACTAAACAGTATACAGCAGATAGTAGGTACTAAACAGTAAACAGCAGATAGTAGATACTAAATAGTAGATACTAAACAGTATACAGCAGATAGTAGGTACTAAACAGTAAACAGCAGATAGTAGGTACTAAACAGTATACAGCAGATAGTAGGTACTAAACAGTAAACAGCAGATAGTAGATACTAAATAGTAGATACTAAACAGTATACAGCAGATAGTAGATACTAAATAGTAGATACTAAACAGTAAACAGCAGATAGTAGATACTAAACAGTATACAGCAGATAGTAGGTACTAAACAGTAAACAGCAGACAGTAGGTACTAAACAGCAGATAGTAGATATTAAATAGTAGATACTAAACAGTATACAGAAGATAGTAGATACTAAACAGTAAATAGTAGATACTAAACAGTATACAGCAGATAGTAGATACTAAACAGTAAACAGCAGATAGTAGATACTAAACAGTAAATAGTAGATACTAAATAGTAGATACTAAACAGTATACAGCAGATAGTAGGTACTAAACAGTAAACAGCAGATAGTAGATACTAAATAGTAGATACTAAACAGTATACAGCAGATAGTAGGTACTAAACAGTAAACAGCAGATAGTAGATACTAAATAGTAGATACTAAACAGTATACAGCAGATAGTAGATACTAAACAGTAAACAGCAGATAGTAGATACTAAATAGTAGATACTAAACAGTATACAGCAGATAGTAGGTACTAAACAGTAAACAGCAGATAGTAGATACTAAATAGTAGATACTAAACAGTATACAGCAGATAGTAGGTACTAAACAGTATACAGCAGATAGTAGGTACTAAACAGTAAACAGCAGATAGTAGGTACTAAACAGTATACAGCAGATAGTAGATACTAAACAGTAAACAGCAGATAGTAGATACTAAACAGTATACAGCAGATAGTAGGTACTAAACAGTAAACAGCAGATAGTAGATACTAAACAGTATACAGCAGATAGTAGATACTAAACAGCAGATAGTAGATACTAAACAGTAAACAGCAGATAGTAGATACTAAATAGTAGATACTAAACAGTATACAGCAGATAGTAGGTACTAAACAGTAAACAGCAGACAGTAGGTACTAAACAGCAGATAGTAGATACTAAACAGTATACAGCAGATAGTAGATACTAAACAGTATACAGCAGATAGTAGATACTAAACAGTAAACAGCAGATAGTAGATACTAAATAGTAGATACTAAACAGTATACAGCAGATAGTAGGTACTAAACAGTAAACAGCAGATAGTAGGTACTAAACAGTAAACAGCAGATAGTATATACTAAATAGTAGATACTAAACAGTATACAGCAGATAGTAGATACTAAACAGCAGATAGTAGATACTAAACAGTAAACAGCAGATAGTAGATACTAAATAGTAGATACTAAACAGTATACAGCAGATAGTAGGTACTAAACAGTAAACAGCAGACAGTAGGTACTAAACAGTAAACAGCAGATAGTAGGTACTAAACAGTATACAGCAGATAGTAGGTACTAAACAGTATACAGCAGATAGTAGGTACTAAACAGTATACAGCAGATAGTAGATACTAAACAGTATATAGTAGATACTAAACAGTAAACAGCAGATAGTAGCTACTAAACAGTATACAGCAGATAGTAGGTACTAAACAGTATACAGCACAGATAGTAGGTACTAAACAGTAAACAGCAGATAGTAGGTACTAAACAGTATACAGCAGATAGTAGATACTAAACAGTATACAGCAGATAGTAGGTACTAAACAGTATACAGCACGGATAGTAGGTACTAAACAGTATACAGCAGATAGTAGATACTAAACAGTATACAGCAGATAGTAGGTACTAAACAGTATACAGCAGATAGTAGGTACTAAACAGTATACAGCAGATAGTAGATACTAAACAGTATACAGCAGATAGTAGGTACTAAACAGTATACAGCACAGATAGTAGGTACTAAACAGTAAACAGCAGATAGTAGGTACTAAACAGTATACAGCAGATAGTAGATACTAAACAGTATATAGTAGATACTAAACAGTAAACAGCAGATAGTAGCTACTAAACAGTATACAGCAGATAGTAGATACTAAACAGTATACAGCAGATAGTAGGTACTAAACAGTATACAGCAGATAGTAGGTACTAAACAGTATACAGCAGATAGTAGATACTAAACAGTATACAGCAGATAGTAGGTACTAAACAGTATACAGCACAGATAGTAGGTACTAAACAGTAAACAGCAGATAGTAGGTACTAAACAGTATACAGCAGATAGTAGATACTAAACAGTATATAGTAGATACTAAACAGTAAACAGCAGATAGTAGCTACTAAACAGTATACAGCAGATAGTAGATACTAAACAGTATATAGTAGATACTAAACAGTAAACAGCAGATAGTAGGTACTAAACAGTATACAGCAGATAGTAGATACTAAACAGTATATAGTAGATACTAAACAGTATACAGCAGATAGTAGGTACTAAACAGTAAACAGCAGACAGTAGGTACTAAACAGCAGATAGTAGATACTAAACAGTATACAGCAGATAGTAGATACTAAACAGTATACAGCAGATAGTAGATACTAAACAGTAAACAGCAGATAGTAGATACTAAATAGTAGATACTAAACAGTATACAGCAGATAGTAGGTACTAAACAGTAAACAGCAGATAGTAGGTACTAAACAGTAAACAGCAGATAGTAGATACTAAATAGTAGATACTAAACAGTATACAGCAGATAGTAGATACTAAACAGCAGATAGTAGATACTAAACAGTAAACAGCAGATAGTAGATACTAAATAGTAGATACTAAACAGTATACAGCAGATAGTAGGTACTAAACAGTAAACAGCAGACAGTAGGTACTAAACAGCAGATAGTAGATATTAAATAGTAGATACTAAACAGTATACAGCAGATAGTAGATACTAAACAGTAAACAGCAGATAGTAGATACTAAACAGTATACAGCAGATAGTAGGTACTAAACAGTATACTGCAGATAGTAGACAGTAAACAGCAGATAGTAGGTACTAAACAGTATACAGCAGATAGTAGGTACTAAACAGTAAACAGCAGATAGTAAGTACTAAACAGTATACAGCAGATAGTAGGTACTAAACAGTATACTGCAGATACTAAACAGTAAACAGCAGATAGTAGGTACTAAACAGTATACAGCAGATAGTAGGTACTAAACAGTATACTGCAGATACTAAACAGTATACTGCAGATACTAAACAGTAAACAGCAGATAGTAGGTACTAAACAGTATACAGCAGATAGTAGGTACTAAACAGTATACAGCAGATAGTAGATACTAAACAGTATACAGCACAGATAGTAGGTACTAAACAGTATACAGCAGATAGTAGGTACTAAACAGTGTACAGCAGATAGTAGGTACTAAACAGTAAACAGCAGATAGTAGGTACTAAACAGTATACAGCAGATAGTAGATACTAAACAGTAAACAGCAGATAGTAGGTACTAAACAGTATACAGCAGATAGTAGGTACTAAACAGTATACAGCAGATAGTAGGTACTAAACAGTATACAGCAGATAGTAGGTACTAAACAGTATACAGCAGATAGTAGGTACTAAACAGTAAACAGCACAGATAGTAGGTACTAAACAGTAAACAGCAGATAGTAGGTACTAAACAGTAAACAGCAGATAGTAGGTACTAAACAGTAAACAGCAGATAGTAGGTACTAAACAGTAAACAGCAGATAGTAGGTACTAAACAGTATACAGCACAGATAGTAGGTACTAAACAGTATACAGCACAGATAGTAGGTACTAAACAGTATACAGCACAGATAGTAGGTACTAAACAGTATACAGCAGATAGTAGATACTAAACAGTATATAGTAGATACTAAACAGTAAACAGCAGATAGTAGGTACTAAACAGTATACAGCAGATAGTAGGTACTAAACAGTATATAGTAGATACTAAACAGTAAACAGCAGATAGTAGGTACTAAACAGTATACAGCAGATAGTAGGTACTAAACAGTATACAGCAGATAGTAGGTACTAAACAGTAAACAGCACAGATAGTAGGTACTAAACAGTAAACAGCAGATAGTAGGTACTAAACAGTAAACAGCAGATAGTAGGTACTAAACAGTATACAGCAGATAGTAGGTACTAAACAGTATACAGCACAGATAGTAGGTACTAAACAGTATACAGCACAGATAGTAGGTACTAAACAGTATACAGCAGATAGTAGATACTAAACAGTATATAGTAGATATTAAACAGTAAACAGCAGATAGTAGGTACTAAACAGTAAACAGCAGATAGTAGCTACTAAACAGTATACAGCAGATAGTAGGTACTAAACAGTATACAGCACAGATAGTAGGTACTAAACAGTAAACAGCAGATAGTAGGTACTAAACAGTAAACAGCAGATAGTAGGTACTAAACAGTATACAGCAGATAGTAGGTACTAAACAGTATACAGCAGATAGTAGGTACTAAACAGTATACAGCAGATAGTAGATACTAAACAGTATATAGTAGATACTAAACAGTAAACAGCAGATAGTAGCTACTAAACAGTATACAGCAGATAGTAGGTACTAAACAGTATACAGCACAGATAGTAGGTACTAAACAGTAAACAGCAGATAGTAGGTACTAAACAGTATACAGCAGATAGTAGATACTAAACAGTATACAGCAGATAGTAGGTACTAAACAGTATACAGCACGGATAGTAGGTACTAAACAGTATACAGCAGATAGTAGATACTAAACAGTATACAGCAGATAGTAGGTACTAAACAGTATACAGCAGATAGTAGGTACTAAACAGTATACAGCAGATAGTAGATACTAAACAGTATACAGCAGATAGTAGGTACTAAACAGTATACAGCACAGATAGTAGGTACTAAACAGTAAACAGCAGATAGTAGGTACTAAACAGTATACAGCAGATAGTAGATACTAAACAGTATATAGTAGATACTAAACAGTAAACAGCAGATAGTAGCTACTAAACAGTATACAGCAGATAGTAGATACTAAACAGTATACAGCAGATAGTAGGTACTAAACAGTATACAGCAGATAGTAGGTACTAAACAGTATACAGCAGATAGTAGATACTAAACAGTATACAGCAGATAGTAGGTACTAAACAGTATACAGCACAGATAGTAGGTACTAAACAGTAAACAGCAGATAGTAGGTACTAAACAGTATACAGCAGATAGTAGATACTAAACAGTATATAGTAGATACTAAACAGTAAACAGCAGATAGTAGCTACTAAACAGTATACAGCAGATAGTAGATACTAAACAGTATATAGTAGATACTAAACAGTAAACAGCAGATAGTAGGTACTAAACAGTATACAGCAGATAGTAGATACTAAACAGTATATAGTAGATACTAAACAGTATACAGCAGATAGTAGGTACTAAACAGTATACAGCACAGATAGTAGATACTAAACAGTATACAGCAGATAGTAGGTACTAAACAGTAAACAGCAGATAGTAGATACTAAATAGTAGATACTAAACAGTATACAGCAGATAGTAGGTACTAAACAGTAAACAGCAGACAGTAGGTACTAAACAGCAGATAGTAGATACTAAACAGTATACAGCAGATAGTAGATACTAAACAGTATACAGCAGATAGTAGATACTAAACAGTAAACAGCAGATAGTAGATACTAAATAGTAGATACTAAACAGTATACAGCAGATAGTAGGTACTAAACAGTAAACAGCAGATAGTAGGTACTAAACAGTAAACAGCAGATAGTATATACTAAATAGTAGATACTAAACAGTATACAGCAGATAGTAGATACTAAACAGCAGATAGTAGATACTAAACAGTAAACAGCAGATAGTAGATACTAAATAGTAGATACTAAACAGTATACAGCAGATAGTAGGTACTAAACAGTAAACAGCAGACAGTAGGTACTAAACAGTAAACAGCAGATAGTAGGTACTAAACAGTATACAGCAGATAGTAGGTACTAAACAGTATACAGCAGATAGTAGGTACTAAACAGTATACAGCAGATAGTAGATACTAAACAGTATATAGTAGATACTAAACAGTAAACAGCAGATAGTAGCTACTAAACAGTATACAGCAGATAGTAGGTACTAAACAGTATACAGCACAGATAGTAGGTACTAAACAGTAAACAGCAGATAGTAGGTACTAAACAGTATACAGCAGATAGTAGATACTAAACAGTATACAGCAGATAGTAGGTACTAAACAGTATACAGCACGGATAGTAGGTACTAAACAGTATACAGCAGATAGTAGATACTAAACAGTATACAGCAGATAGTAGGTACTAAACAGTATACAGCAGATAGTAGGTACTAAACAGTATACAGCAGATAGTAGATACTAAACAGTATACAGCAGATAGTAGGTACTAAACAGTATACAGCACAGATAGTAGGTACTAAACAGTAAACAGCAGATAGTAGGTACTAAACAGTATACAGCAGATAGTAGATACTAAACAGTATATAGTAGATACTAAACAGTAAACAGCAGATAGTAGCTACTAAACAGTATACAGCAGATAGTAGGTACTAAACAGTATACAGCAGATAGTAGGTACTAAACAGTATACAGCAGATAGTAGATACTAAACAGTATACAGCAGATAGTAGGTACTAAACAGTATACAGCACAGATAGTAGGTACTAAACAGTAAACAGCAGATAGTAGGTACTAAACAGTATACAGCAGATAGTAGATACTAAACAGTATATAGTAGATACTAAACAGTAAACAGCAGATAGTAGCTACTAAACAGTATACAGCAGATAGTAGATACTAAACAGTATATAGTAGATACTAAACAGTAAACAGCAGATAGTAGGTACTAAACAGTATACAGCAGATAGTAGATACTAAACAGTATATAGTAGATACTAAACAGTATACAGCAGATAGTAGGTACTAAACAGTAAACAGCAGACAGTAGGTACTAAACAGCAGATAGTAGATACTAAACAGTATACAGCAGATAGTAGATACTAAACAGTATACAGCAGATAGTAGATACTAAACAGTAAACAGCAGATAGTAGATACTAAATAGTAGATACTAAACAGTATACAGCAGATAGTAGGTACTAAACAGTAAACAGCAGATAGTAGGTACTAAACAGTAAACAGCAGATAGTAGATACTAAATAGTAGATACTAAACAGTATACAGCAGATAGTAGATACTAAACAGCAGATAGTAGATACTAAACAGTAAACAGCAGATAGTAGATACTAAATAGTAGATAGTAGATATTAAATAGTAGATACTAAACAGTATACAGCAGATAGTAGATACTAAACAGTAAACAGCAGATAGTAGATACTAAACAGTATACAGCAGATAGTAGGTACTAAACAGTATACTGCAGATAGTAGACAGTAAACAGCAGATAGTAGGTACTAAACAGTATACAGCAGATAGTAGGTACTAAACAGTAAACAGCAGATAGTAAGTACTAAACAGTATACAGCAGATAGTAGGTACTAAACAGTATACTGCAGATACTAAACAGTAAACAGCAGATAGTAGGTACTAAACAGTATACAGCAGATAGTAAGTACTAAACAGTATACAGCAGATAGTAGGTACTAAACAGTATACTGCAGATACTAAACAGTATACTGCAGATACTAAACAGTAAACAGCAGATAGTAGGTACTAAACAGTATACAGCAGATAGTAGGTACTAAACAGTATACAGCAGATAGTAGATACTAAACAGTATACAGCACAGATAGTAGGTACTAAACAGTATACAGCAGATAGTAGGTACTAAACAGTGTACAGCAGATAGTAGGTACTAAACAGTAAACAGCAGATAGTAGGTACTAAACAGTATACAGCAGATAGTAGATACTAAACAGTAAACAGCAGATAGTAGGTACTAAACAGTATACAGCAGATAGTAGGTACTAAACAGTATACAGCAGATAGTAGGTACTAAACAGTATACAGCAGATAGTAGGTACTAAACAGTATACAGCAGATAGTAGGTACTAAACAGTAAACAGCACAGATAGTAGGTACTAAACAGTAAACAGCAGATAGTAGGTACTAAACAGTAAACAGCAGATAGTAGGTACTAAACAGTAAACAGCAGATAGTAGGTACTAAACAGTAAACAGCAGATAGTAGGTACTAAACAGTATACAGCACAGATAGTAGGTACTAAACAGTATACAGCACAGATAGTAGGTACTAAACAGTATACAGCACAGATAGTAGGTACTAAACAGTATACAGCAGATAGTAGATACTAAACAGTATATAGTAGATACTAAACAGTAAACAGCAGATAGTAGGTACTAAACAGTATACAGCAGATAGTAGGTACTAAACAGTATATAGTAGATACTAAACAGTAAACAGCAGATAGTAGGTACTAAACAGTATACAGCAGATAGTAGGTACTAAACAGTATACAGCAGATAGTAGGTACTAAACAGTAAACAGCACAGATAGTAGGTACTAAACAGTAAACAGCAGATAGTAGGTACTAAACAGTAAACAGCAGATAGTAGGTACTAAACAGTATACAGCAGATAGTAGGTACTAAACAGTATACAGCACAGATAGTAGGTACTAAACAGTATACAGCACAGATAGTAGGTACTAAACAGTATACAGCAGATAGTAGATACTAAACAGTATATAGTAGATATTAAACAGTAAACAGCAGATAGTAGGTACTAAACAGTAAACAGCAGATAGTAGCTACTAAACAGTATACAGCAGATAGTAGGTACTAAACAGTATACAGCACAGATAGTAGGTACTAAACAGTAAACAGCAGATAGTAGGTACTAAACAGTAAACAGCAGATAGTAGGTACTAAACAGTATACAGCAGATAGTAGGTACTAAACAGTATACAGCAGATAGTAGGTACTAAACAGTATACAGCAGATAGTAGATACTAAACAGTATATAGTAGATACTAAACAGTAAACAGCAGATAGTAGCTACTAAACAGTATACAGCAGATAGTAGGTACTAAACAGTATACAGCACAGATAGTAGGTACTAAACAGTAAACAGCAGATAGTAGGTACTAAACAGTATACAGCAGATAGTAGATACTAAACAGTATACAGCAGATAGTAGGTACTAAACAGTATACAGCACGGATAGTAGGTACTAAACAGTATACAGCAGATAGTAGATACTAAACAGTATACAGCAGATAGTAGGTACTAAACAGTATACAGCAGATAGTAGGTACTAAACAGTATACAGCAGATAGTAGATACTAAACAGTATACAGCAGATAGTAGGTACTAAACAGTATACAGCACAGATAGTAGGTACTAAACAGTAAACAGCAGATAGTAGGTACTAAACAGTATACAGCAGATAGTAGATACTAAACAGTATATAGTAGATACTAAACAGTAAACAGCAGATAGTAGCTACTAAACAGTATACAGCAGATAGTAGATACTAAACAGTATACAGCAGATAGTAGGTACTAAACAGTATACAGCAGATAGTAGGTACTAAACAGTATACAGCAGATAGTAGATACTAAACAGTATACAGCAGATAGTAGGTACTAAACAGTATACAGCACAGATAGTAGGTACTAAACAGTAAACAGCAGATAGTAGGTACTAAACAGTATACAGCAGATAGTAGATACTAAACAGTATATAGTAGATACTAAACAGTAAACAGCAGATAGTAGCTACTAAACAGTATACAGCAGATAGTAGATACTAAACAGTATATAGTAGATACTAAACAGTAAACAGCAGATAGTAGGTACTAAACAGTATACAGCAGATAGTAGATACTAAACAGTATATAGTAGATACTAAACAGTATACAGCAGATAGTAGGTACTAAACAGTATACAGCAGATAGTAGATACTAAACAGTATATAGTAGATACTAAACAGTATACAGCAGATAGTAGGTACTAAACAGTATACAGCAGATAGTAGATACTAAACAGTATATAGTAGATACTAAACAGTATACAGCAGATAGTAGGTACTAAACAGTATACAGCAGATAGTAGATACTAAACAGTAAACAGCAGATAGTAGCTACTAAACAGTATACAGCAGATAGTAGGTACTAAACAGTATACAGCACAGATAGTAGGTACTAAACAGTATACAGCAGATAGTAGATACTAAACAGTATATAGTAGATACTAAACAGTAAACAGCAGATAGTAGGTACTAAACAGTATACAGTACAGATAGTATATACTAAACAGTAAACAGCAGATAGTAGATACTAAACAGCAGATAGTAGATACTAAACAGTATACAGCAGATAGTAGGTACTAAACAGTAAACAGCAGATAGTAGGTACTAAACAGTATACAGCAGATAGTAGGTACTAAACAGTATACAGCAGATAGTAGATACTAAACAGTAAACAGCAGATAGTAGGTACTAAACAGTAAACAGCAGATAGTAGATACTAAACAGTAAACAGCAGATAGTAGATACTAAACAGTATACAGCAGATAGTAGGTACTAAACAGTATACAGCAGATAGTAGGTACTAAACAGTAAACAGCAGATAGTAGATACTAAACAGTATACAGCAGATAGTAGGTACTAAACAGTATACAGCAGATAGTAGATACTAAACAGTAAACAGCAGATAGTAGATACTAAACAGTAAACAGCAGATAGTAGATACTAAACAGTAAACAGCAGATAGTAGATACTAAACAGTAAACAGCAGATAGTAGGTACTAAACAGTATACAGTACAGATAGTAGATACTAAACAGTATACAGTACAGATAGTAGGTAATAAACAGTAAACAGCAGATAGTAGGTACTAAACAGTATACAGTACAGATAGTAGATACTAAACAGTATACAGTACAGATAGTAGGTAATAAACAGTAAACAGCAGATAGTAGGCCCTTGTTTCGCTCACTGCAAGCCGTTCAGCGACTAGCCTCTGAGTTTTGTCATTTGAGTCGACAGCTCGTCAACACAAAGCACCACACATCAATTTGCCCAACCTTCAAAATAAGAGCACCATCATGTCTTAATGTTTACAAGAGGAAACTGAAATTCCCAGACCAGAGAATAAAATATTAAATTCATGCAGCAACCTTTAGTCAAAACATGACTGAAGATCTGTAAGAACAAATTCATCTTTGTTACTCGATCCTTAAAAAAAAAAGATTGATTTGTTTTCCAACAAGTAGTATCAAAAAGTTTGACATCTTTATTAGCTGGTTGACGTCTCTTCTTGTCGTGTGCAGGGTCTCTCTCCTCCGTGTCCACAGAGAGGTCTGAACCTCCGTCACCATGACAGACAACAAGCGCCTCGCCTTCTCCATCATCCAGTTCCTCCACGATCAGATGCAGTCAGGGAATCTGACCTCGGGGGCTCAGGAGAGTCTGGAAGGTGGGATAATAGGATAATACTTTATTGATCCCCAGAGGGGAAATTCGGGCGTTACAGCAGCACAGACAAGAAGCTCGAAAATACAAAATACACATTAAGCAGAATAAATAAAAATAAAATCAAAATTAAAATAAAAATAAGAATAAAATATAAAAATTAAAAAAAATTTTTTTAAAAAACAAGGTGAGTCAGGTGAGTCCTCCTCATGACACAGGATGTACACAGAACAGCAGGATGGGACATGTTGTGGTCGGACTGTCAGGATACCTGGATTTAAAACTTAGACACGATAACCTGAGGGAGGAAAAGCGTGCAGACAGTCTATGGTCGTGCACCGATGAGGGAGTTTGTACCACAATGAAATGTTGCTTGAATTAAGATAAGGATAGGATAATACTTTATTAATCCCCAGAGGGGAAATTTGGACATTGCAGCAGCAAGACAGAGAAAGAAGTAATACAAAATTCACAGGATAGACAAGATAAATATAGATAGAAACAACAATAGGATGTATATATAAATTAATATAAATGTAGAACACTCAAACATATCAAAGTAGACTGTGGGGAGAGTTTGCTGCTTTACACTTAAAAATGTTAAAAGAAGGACGAAGTCTGGTACAGTTGAACGCACTATTAGACATGGCTGATTATTTCTGAGGTTCAACTTCTCCAACAGAGTGAGACCTCTTCTCTTATAATCCGTCGTCTTATCTCAGCTAAGCTCCCATTCACATGAAATCCATCATTTACGCTTATGGAATACTTAGAATCAAACCGTCCGTCTTTAGACGAAGTAGCTCCTTCAAAATAAGACCAGAGTCTCTCTCATCAAGGACTCTGATCTGGATCAGGGCCAAACCCTCTGAAAGGAAACACCCCAGGCTGTGATAATGTCAGGGTGGACTGTAGATCCTGTTCTGGGAGTGTCCTCTCTGTCTCTGCGTGCTGAAGAGTGCTCGCCTTTTTTTTTTTTTCAGTTGCTGTTCAGTGTTTGGAGACAGCGTTTGAAGTTTCCACCGACGACCAGAGCCTCGCCGTCCCCATGTCGTTACCGGAGATCTTCGCATCGGCCACAGCAAAGGTAGACTCTCTGACACGGTGTGAATAGGACCGCTGCAGTTCCTGTCTGAGGTTTATCCAGGAGATGTATTTCTGCCGTCTTTTAAAAAGCAGAGTGTGACTCGTGTTCTGTGTGTTTGTCTCAGTTTCCAGAAGAGTCGCAGGTCAACAACAACGCCACTCAGAACAGCCTCACTGAGGAACAGAGATCCGAGGCCGAGATACTCAAAACGGACGGTAAACTGACGACCACGATGATGATGAGGAGGAGGAAAGATCTGAATAAAGACGCTCCTGCTGCATTTTATTTCTTTCCTGAAGTTTCTCTTCAGTAAAAATCCGCCTGGTTTTGTTTTTCTCTCGTCGGCAGGAAACGACCAAATGAAAGTGGAGAACTTCTCAGCTGCAGTTGAGTTCTACTCGAAGGCCATCGCCATCAACCCTCAGAACGCCGTCTACTACTGCAACAGGTCAGTGAGCCGTCTGAAACACTTCTACTCTAACACAGCAAACTCCTGCCGCCTGTCAGGAAGGTCTGGAGGGACTTTTAGTAGATTTGGTTTCTTCTTTTTATAGATGTTTTGTTCCACGTTCTCTGTCCAGTTAAACAGAGTGAAGCTGACCACACACTTGACCATTTTGGGCCACCAGTTCGACGATTGGGGCGAGGGGTGAAGACAGATTGTGGTGTGTGGTGTCACTACGTGTATTTATCTGCTCCCCATCGAGTCGGAGCCTCCCCGATCTGGAATCATAAAATACCTGCAGCAGCCAATGAGAGCAAGCAAAGAATTTACCCACCCATCTTTTCCATTACTGTCAGAATAATAACGGTTTCTGTTATCTCAAAGACACACAGACACTCACAGAGACATGCCTCTTAATATTATATTATCTACAGGTCCAGCTCTCACTCAGGCTCAGATGATAGAGTTTAAATATGAACTGCAGGTCAGGAGATGACTGTGTGTGTGTGTGTGTGTGTGTGCGTGTGTGTGCGCGCGTGCGTGCGTGCGCGTGCGCGTGCGTGCGTGCGCGTGCGTGTGTGTGTCAGGGTTAAACTGGGATTTAAACTTAAGGACAAAAAGTCCTGCGGTGCTTTAGTTTTTCCTCTAATGTTTCTTTTCATTTCATACCACCTCTGTGTGTGTGTCTCTCTCTCTCTCTCCATATTTCACACAGATGATTTCTCTAAAACTGAAGTCAAAGGTTAAATGTTTGTTTGTTGCAGGGCTGCAGCGTACAGTAAACTGGGGAACTATGCTGGAGCGGTGCAGGACTGTGAACGCGCCATCAGCATCGACCCAAGCTACAGCAAAGCCTACGGGAGGATGGGGTAAGAAACCAGCGCCGCCGTGTGCGTCTAACGTAATGTTGCTTCTCAGTTTGACACAAACATGAGGACAGAGAAATGCAGAGGTGACGATCACAGAGTTATAAAAACATCTGGAATCCGATGAGCTCGGTGTTCTGCATGAGACAGAGTCGTGTAGCTGCAGTTTGTTACACAGATGAGAAGCCAGCACCAGAAATGAAAAGTAAAATAAATCAGTATATTTTGAAGAGCTGAGCATGCCTTGTTCTTGTTCCTGCTTTGACTCGTGATGTGTTCACTGTCCTCTCTTTGTGTCGTTGTTTGCAGTTTGGCTCTGGCCAGCCTTAACAAACACACAGAAGCAGCCACTTACTATAAGAAAGCTCTGGAGCTCGACCCCGACAACGACACGTACAAAACCAACCTGAAGATCGCAGAGGAGAAGATGGAGACGTCCAGTCCAGTAAGAGCAGAAGGAGAGAGAGAGGGAGAGAGAGGGTGATGTGAAGTGATGAGTTTGTGCTAATCTCTCTCTCTCTCTCTCTCTCTCTCTCTCTCTCTGTCACCTTCTCTCTCACTCCCTCTCTCTCCCTCTCTCTCTCCCCCCCTCTATCTCTCTCTCTCTCTCCCCCCCCCCCTCTGTCTCTCACTCCCTCTCTCTCCCTCTCTCTCTCTCTCACAGACGGGGGGGATGGGGGGAGTGGACCTGGCTGGCCTGCTCAGTAACCCTGGCTTCATGAACATGGTGAGCTCTCAGATAGTTTCCTGTCTACTTTCAGTCTGAGAACAGATGATGCAGGTAGAGGTAGAGAGTGATGAATAGATTCAAGAGTATGAAATGGAATATAGATTTCTAAAAGACGAGGTAGTAAATAAAACCTGTCCCTGTGTGTCTCTGCAGGCGTCCTCTCTGATGAACAATCCTCAGGTTCAGCAGCTGTGAGTTCACTTCCTTTCTCTCTGGGATTTTGAGCCTTTCTTCTTCTTCTCTGGTTTTCTAAATAAACTCCCCGTCTCCTCTCTTTTCTAGGATGTCAGGGATGATGTCAGGAGCATACGGCGGGGTGGGTGGAGCCGGAGGAGGATTAGGAGCAGGACTTGGAGGAGGTCTTGGAGGAGGTCTTGGAGGAGGTCTTGGAGGAGGTCTTGGAGGAGGTCTTGGAGGAGGTCTTGGAGGATTTGGAGGAGGAGCACCTCCACCACCTGCTGCAGCCACTGGAGCTGCTGCTGCTGCGGCCACTGGAGCTGCTTCTGCTGCAGCCACTGGAGCTGCTGGGGCCGCCGGGCCCGGAGATTTATCAGGACTGATCCAGGCGTACGTACCCGAGCAGAGACCTGATGCTTTGTAAGATACTCAGGAGGGAGGCAGGTGCATAACCTCTGTTCTCTGTTTGTGTTGCAGAGGTCAGCAGTTTGCTCAGCAGATGCAGCAGCAGAACCCTGAACTCATCGAACAGCTGAGGAGTCAAATCCGCAACCGAACGCCCAGCGCGGGAAACGAGGAACAGCCATGACACTCAGTCAATACCGTAAATATAATAAAATATCTATACAGTTAATATCACACTGACTTCCACCTGCAGTCTGTGCAGCCTGACTTATTAAAGTGATGTGTAACGGTCCCTCTCTGTCTGTGTTCCAGGTCGGACAGATGTGTGTGTGTCTGTGTGTGAGTGTGTGTGTGTGGAGGAGGAGGAGAACAGCGGGATCGTTTGTAACTCAAAGGACTCAAAGGAAGATTTTTCTGTTTTTTTTTTTTTTTGTTCCATCACTGATTTTTTTTTCCTGCACGAGAGATTGAGACACCGCCGCTGCGTTCAGGAGCCACGTCACCAAAACAAACAAACAAACAAACAGGCACTTGATGCAGCTCTGTGTGTTTTTAAGAAGAACATTTTGACGTCACACTTTGATATCAGACAGATTCATAATGAAGGTTAAACATGTTCTTCTTAAAACAACACAGTGAAAATTTTACATGTTTGTTCAGAACCCCTGTTGATGACGATATCTGAGGTGTGTGTGTGTGTGTGTGTGTGTGTGTGTGTGTGTGTGTGTGTGTGTGTGTGTGTGTGTGTGTGTGTGTGTGTGTGTGTGTGTGTGTGTGTGTGTGTGTGTGTGTGTGTGTGTGTGTGTGTGTGTGTGTGTGTGTGTGTGTGTGTGTGTGTGTGTGTGTGTGTGTGTGTGTGTGTGTGTGTGTGTGTGTGTGTGTGTGTGTGTGTGTGTGTGTGTGTGTGAGAGATTAGGGGTAAGTCTAGAGAGAGAGAGCTGTTCAAACAGTCTTGAAATTAAAAAGAGCATCTCAACATTTTACACCCTCCTCCCGTCTGATGTCTGTTGATTCACCTCAAAGATATTCAGGCGTTCCCAACCTCGGGTTCACGACCCCATATCGGGTCTCGTGGACTTGAAATGCGGTCCCCTGATATTTCCACTTATTGATCAATAAACATGTATTATCTCGTCTCTCGTCCGTGCTTCATGCATGACTCTCCAGCCTTGTTAATAACGCTCACCTGGCTGTTTATATAACTCGATCTCGTACAGAGAAAAATAAATCCTCCCTCTGTGCACAGATCTCATCCCCACTTTTCTGCCTCTGCGCTCGATAAGAAACATGAAATAACCTCAGACCTCGTCCACACGTAGACGTGAAGTGTTTTCTGTGTTTTGACCTTTCATACACAAACTGTGTTTCAGGTTTCTGTAAACTCTCCTTTAATAAAACTCCTTCCAGGGTGAAGATGTTCAGAGACTCAGGTTAAGGTGTTTCTGTGTAGATGTCACGCTGTGCGCCGGTTTCTCCTCCGTGTGACGTCATCGTGCGACGCTGTCTCTTTAGTCTTCATGAGATTAGTGCGATGGCAGACGTAACCAAACTAGCGCTGGTGCTAACGATGCTAACTGGACTTATTACACGCTCACACATACACACACAGTTAAGCCCTGACGATACTCGATTTTAACTACATGTACACGAACGCACGTCATCAGCCCTGCGTGTCCTGCGTTGGTTGTGCTCGTCCTAATAAATGAACGCTACGCGTTGGCTAGATGCGATATGTGTAGAGTGTATGAGACCAGATGTGACGACTTTGAGACACCAGAGAGCTGCTACAACAATGGTGGAAAGTTTAGAAGAAAAGTTAACAGATGTAGTGTTCGACGCCCCGCACTATGATGTCATTGTCGTTGCATAGCAACAAACATGCGCGCCAAAATAGCCGGCGACAGATCAGCTCTACTTCTGTGTTTTTTCATGTAAACATTTACGTTCCCGACGCAGCATGTTGTTTATGTTTACAGCGTGGTTAAAAAGCGAGAACGGAGGTCACTGCTGCTTCATATGACGCTCCTCCCACCACTCAAACTCCGCCCCCCACTTCAGCAGTTTAGGACGAGAGCCGGTCTGACTTCTGGCTGGCGTGCTCATGACAGCTGTTACGTTTTTATGCTTTATGTGGACGAAGATGTTTTTGAGAATTGAGCGTGTGTGGACCAAAAGCTCAGTTTAAAAAGAATTCCCGCCTACGTGTGGTCGACGCCTCGATGTGCTCTAATATGAATGTTTACCTGCAACCAGTTGGAAGGAAAACTATCTGGGCAGGTATCTGGGGTCCCTGGAGTTTTGTGAAGTCAAAGGAAGGTCAGGGGTCAAAAAAGGTTTGGGAACCACCGCCCTCATTCACAGCAAAGCTGCTTCATGTTTAACACCGGTTTAAAAGGAAACACATTTCTATATAAACCACAGGAAGTCCTGAATGTTCTGTGAGTGTTAACGGTAAACATGTATGTAAAATATTAAAAGTATGAAATATTCCTCTGCTGTTCATTCTGTCATTGGATTATGACTCCACAGTGGGAGCTGCTCGAGCTCGTTCATGTAAAAATAATGAGACCGATGATGATTTTCATTCTGGGTTAATCTGCTTATTTCTCCCATTACATCATCGATTGTTCGGTTTTTAAAAAAAGGCAAGAAATGTTCTGTCAGAACGACTCAGCTCAGGGCGCAAAGTGACACCTTAACAACCATACAGACCTCTGAGGTGGCTGTGGATCAGTTGGTTGGTCGAGGGTTCGATCCCCAGCAACGTGTCCTTGGGCAAGACAAATAACCTCAAGTTGCTCCTGCTGCTTCGTTAGCTGTAAAAACAGGCTTTTTAGAATGGGTGTGTATGTGACTTCCTGTGCTTCTGCAGCCAGCCTCTAGTGGACACTCCAGGAACTGCAGGATGTTACACTTCAGCATCAGCTTCATTATTCAACACCGGAGGATGATGCTTGGTGCACGAAAGCATGAACAAAAACAAGACTAAGGGCCAGATTTACTAAAGGTTTGTGTGTCTTAAAACGTGTGCAAATTTGATACCACCAGCAAAAAAAGTATTATCTGATCTGATTGTGGGCGGCAGTAGCTCAGTCTGTAGGGACTTGGGTTGGGAATCGGAAGGTCGCCAGTTCAAGTCCCGGCACGGACCAAGTCTGGAAATTGGTCTGGTAGCTGGAGAGGTGCCAGGCCACTTCCTGAGCACTGCCGAGGTGCCCCTGAGCAAGGCACCCAACCCCCCCCCACCCTCACACAAGCCCAGGAGCGCCCGCCGTGGGCAGCCCCCTCACCCTGAGACCTCTCCATTAGTGCATGTCCACAGGATCCTGTTTGTGCATGTGTGTGTATTTCAGTTCATGTTTGTGTAGCATGTTTACTAGACAGAGTGTAAAAACGAATTTCCCCTCGCGGGATCAATAAAGTATAAATTCTTCTTCTTCTTCTACTAACAGCGCGCAGTGAGGATTGAATCTTTCAAATGAGCAAAACAACACACATTGACCATTCAGTACGTTTGACTTAATGAATATTCAATATGTGGCGTTTCTGTCCTAACGTGCAAAATACTGGGAGGAGAAAACACTAAGAACTGAAGTTAGTACACGCATTGTGATTTACCAATAAACTGAGGTGATTGTGACGGTGTCTGTATTTAACACCTTTGAAAGGAAGGTGTTAATCCAGGAGATCAGTGTTACACACAACAGACTGCTGTTATTGAAGTTAGGAGGAGACATAGGAACAATCAAAGAAGGCATACAGATCGTTTTTTACAGTGTTTACATGTTTCAAATGACAGAAAAAGAAATGGCATGCATTTATTTTTTATTTGATTCACTATTCTAATCGTTAAAGAAGAGAAACACCATGATTAAACTACAGGCTGTTGTTGCCATATATCCAAACAAAACTGAACATTCACAGCCTCTGAATTCTATAGAATTTCAACATTGATATTTATGTTGTCCTATTTCCCTCTTTTCACCAACATTATATTTTAAACTGAGGATTTCTTTTTTCTCGGGTCTCTCGTCTCTCCCCCAGCTCGCCCCCTCCGGTGTGCTCCTCTCCATAATGCGCTCGTCTCCTCCGAAATGACAATGACAATTCCGAAATAAAACAGCCTACTGCTGTGTTTTGTGATGTTGACATACTATGATGTTTTGTTCTGTATCAGGGCCAAACTGCACTTTTTAAATTGAATTTCTTTATTAAATTTGTGAAGCTATTAATCACTAAAGAGTTGAAGATGGAAGAGTTGAAGATGGGTCCTTAAGTTGAGAACCATTGTTTTAAATAATTGTAAACACCTTAAATTATCAAAGAAAAGTCCTAAATTAAAAAGAAGCAGGGGTTAAACGATAAACGATCGTTCTCCTGACGTTAAATGTGACTCTTCTACTTCTAAAAAATTCACTTTAACGAGAATGACGATATATTATATATATTATATATATGATATATAATATATATATCATATATATATATATTATATATCATATATATAATATATATATGATATATATATTATATATCATATATATAATATATATATGATATATATATTATATATATTATATATATAATAATATTTGTAGAAAACCAAAAAGAAGATTCTTTTATTTGCGTTTCTTCTCTTTAAAGTGAATACATGTCCTTTAAGAGACAAAACATATACTTTAGAAAACAAAATAACCGTCTCTTCTTGACTTACGTCATCGACAGGTCTACCAATCAGCGGCCAAAGGACCGATGACGTAACGGAGGAAGTGCTGTCATACACCTGCTGCTGAAGTGGTCGTAGGCTCGTTGCAGGTAAACACGGCCCTTGTTTTATGTATCTAGAGTTGAATATATTTATTTGAAGTTTATGTCGCTGTGTGTTTTGAAACACGAACACGAGAACAACATCTGTCTTTAAAAAACACTTTATCTATATGTCGCGTTTTTAGCTGCTGGGGGGCTAACGAAGGCTAGCTTAGCTTCCTCCATCAAGCTAGCCGCGGGTAGGCAGAGCCGACCGGAAATGGGTGGAATATTTATTTAACCTACACTTAAGGTTTTTTGGATTAACTAATCGATTAATACTGAATAGTACAGATATCAATAAGAGTGACGCTTAATGAGAGGTGCTAATTTAAACCCGAAAGTTACGTATGCGGTTTAGGAGCGCGGTAACTGCTTTTATTTTGAAGGGTTTACAGGAAGCTGGGCTAATATAATGTGAATTGACGTTCAGCACCTGCAGCAACGACGTTATAATAACTGTGTAAAAAACGGAATAAACCAACAAAAAGCGATTTTTATCGGTTGATATGAACTGTAAGCTTGACTTTATTTAATTATTACTTCTAAGAAAGAGCTTTGAAAAGATGAATTACACAGCGATGTTCACTTCCTCGTTACAAACTGAGAAGTTTGAGGAAACGTTCAGTTTAATGGAGTTAATTAAAGAAAAGTATTGTACAGAAAGCTTTAATTGTCATTTTAAAAATGTGCAACTTAATTGAAAATGGTCAATTAAAGTGCACAGACATATAGACTTCCGTCATCATCAAACAACTTGCTTTAAAGTAGAAGAAGAAGAAGCTGTCCGGTTGATATCCGGTTGATATCCTTATCGGGTGTTTCTTCAACTGCATGTCAGTTCAAAACAAACGTTTTCCTCATTATCTTAAAGAGAAATCGGAAAATACCACATTTTTAAATGATACCATCGCCTTCAATCATCATCGTCTTTATTTACACTCAGGGCCGTTTCTAGCTCTTTGGGGCCCCTGTGCAAGATGCTGTTTGGGGGCCCTGTGCAAGATGCTGTTTGGGGCCCCTGTGCAAGATGCTGTTTGGGGGCCCTGTGCAAGATGCTCTTTGGGGCCCCTGTGCAAGATGCTGTTTGGGGGCCCTGTGCAAGATGCTCTTTGGGGCCCCTGTGCAAGATGCTCTTTGGGGCCCCTGTGCAAGATGCTGTTTGGGGGCCCTGTGCAAGATGCTCTTTGGGGCCCTGTGCAAGATGCTCTTTGGGGCCCTGTGCAAGATGCTCTTTGGGGGGGTCTATTCCAAACCCTTTTAGATGATCTGTAGAGAAGCATCAGTGTGTTTCACTTCAAGAGGAAAAACAGGTTAGATTCATAAATCCTCCCTCAAATTCAAATGAAACGTCCCAAGTTGCCGAGTAAGTTAAAGCTGCAGGAGATGAAAATAAAAGATAAACACTCAGAGCCAATAAATGCAACAGATGCAGCATTATCCTAAAAAACAAAACAAAACAAAAGTCATTGAAAATAACAATAACTCGACATATAAATGATTTTACCATCGACCTAAAACAATAATAAATAAAATGATAAATTGGGCCGTTGTGAGCTCATACCTGTCGTCAGACGTCACTCCCTGCGTGACGGCTCGATGATGACTATCACTTGATTTCCCCACAAACACGATCACAGCAGCATAGTCTTGCTTATATCCTACATTTAATTTTAAGCAGATACGTTCTTCACTCGGCTGGCTCCAACAGACAGGTCATTTTATATAATGTTTATAGAACTTGCAGCGTGGGGGCCCCCTAGTGGCTGCGCGGTCCTAATGCATTCCCATAGTCCACGTACTGCAAGAAACGGCTCTGGTCTCAGGGGTCCATTAAAAAAACCGATCAAAAACACAAAAAACAACCAATATTCTAAAAGATAACGTTCCCAGTGTCTCCCCAGAGATGACTGATATATTTTGATATATTACTGACACACATTTTGATCATGTATTGAAACTGGGAACTAAGCTTCATTAATTTCATGAGACAGGTGTTCATCAACTTCAGGCAAGTTCCTGCAGACCGGTCAAAATGCACAATGAAGTCAGTTTGCAGGAATTTGCCTGCAGTTATTGATAATCGAAAACAAAATAATCACACAATATCTGGCGCCTAGGACTTCTTTTTTGTTGCCGTGGTAACAGACAGATACCTCCCACTGAGCCCCCTTTCCCCCCTCCCCTGGTTCCATGATAACTCATCATCTTTCTTTTTTTGCCACTTAAATTTTCAACAGAAAAAATATCAACAACAAAACATCAGAATAATTGCCAGACATTTAGACATGTTCAATTTTAGGTGATGACTTAAGTAGTTCACCAGGGCTCTTTAAATAGCTGCTCAGAATTTACATGATAAAATGAAATGAGAAATAAAATAAAACAGTGAAAGGGAGGTAAACGATAAGCACCGTATCCATTGAACTCATCTTCATATATTACATTTAAAACACAATGGGACACATTTAAACTGTTAAACACAGAACAGGAAACACATGATTTTCAAAATAAGATAATGAGCTGCATTAAAGTAAAAGTTCCTCAGTGGTTTGTTTATTTAATGTCTGCCCCTCCTCTCATCGTGTCTGTCCCAGTGAAACCAGTAGAGATGTCCCAGCAGCACCAGTAGTGACGCCGTAGTGTTTGGTGGGCGGAGCTTCAGGATGGAGATCCTGGTGGCGAAGCTGCTCGGCCTGCTGGGATTGTTCGGCCTGATGCTGGCGGGGGTGCTGGTCCCAGTGCGCCTCCTGCTGGTCGACTACGACAAAGCGAACAGATACAGGAGAGCGCTGTCTCTCTGCAACTCGTTTGGAGGAGGCGTGTTCCTCGCTACCTGCTTCAACGCTCTGCTGCCCGCCGTCAGAGACAAGGTAACACACAAACACACACACACACAGACACAGACACACACACACACAGACACACACACACACAGACACACACACACACAGACACAGACACAGACACACACACAGACACAGACACACACACACACAGACACACACACACACAGACACAGACACACACACACACAGACACACACAGACACACACACACACACACACACACACAGACACACACAGACACACACAGACACACACACAGACACACACACA
>NW_026870281.1:0-7500 GCF_963584025.1 Labrus mixtus
ATCTTCTTGTGATCTTGTAGTTCTCTTGTGATCTTGTAGTTCTCATGTGATTTTGTAGTTCTCCTGTGATCTTGTAGTTCTCATGTGATCTTGTAGTTCTCATGTGATCTTGTAGTTCTCCTGTGATCTTGTAGTTCTCCTTATTGTAGTTCTCCTTATTGTAGTTCTCTTGTGATCTTGTAGTTCTCTTGTGATCTTGTAGTTCTCCTTATTGTAGTTCTCTTGTGATCTTGTAGTTCTCCTTATTGTAGTTCTCTTGTGATCTTGTAGTTCTCCTGTTATCTTGTAGTTCTCCTTTGATCTTGTAGTTCTCTTGTGATCTTGTAGTTCTCTTGTGATCTTGTAGTTCTCATGTGATCTTGTAGTTCTCTTTTGATCTTGTAGTTCTCCTGTAATCTTGTAGTTCTCCTGTGATCTTGTAGTTCTCTGTGATCTTGTAGTTCTCCTTATTGTAGTTCTCTTGTGATCTTGTAGTTCTCCTTATTGTAGTTCTCTTGTGATCTTGTAGTTCTCCTGTGATCTTGTAGTTCTCTTGTGATCTTGTAGTTCTCCTGTGATCTTTTAGTTCTCTGTGATCTTGTAGTTCTCATGTGATCTTGTAGTTCTCATGTGATCTTGTAGTTCTCATGTGAACTTGTAGTTCTCTTGTGATCTTCTTGTGATCTTGTAGTTCTCTTGTGATCTTCTTGTGATCTTGTAGTTCTCTTGTGATCTTGTAGTTCTCTTGTGATCTTGTAGTTCTCCTTATTGTAGTTCTCTTGTGATCTTCTAGTTCTCCTGTGATCTTGTAGTTCTCCTGTTATCTTGTAGTTCTCCTGTGATCTTGTAGTTCTCTTGTGATCTTCTTGTGATCTTGTAGTTCTCATGTGATCTTGTAGTTCGCTTGTGATCTTGTAGTTCTCATGTGATCTTGTAGTTGTCTTATAATCTTGTAGTTCTCATGTGATTTTGTAGTTTTCTTGTGATCTTGTAGTTCTCATGTGATCTTGTAGTTTTCTTGTGATCTTGTAGTTCTCCTGTGATCTTGTAGTTCTCCTGTGATCTTGTAGTTCTCATGTGATCTTGTAGTTCTCTTGTGATCTTCTTTTGATCTTGTAGTTCTCTTGTGATCTTGTAGTTCTCATGTGATCTTGTAGTTCTCTTGTGATCTTCTTGTGATCTTGTAGTTCTCTTGTGATCTTGTAGTTCTCTTGTGATCTTGTAGTTCTCATGTGATCTTGTAGTTCTCCTGTGATCTTGTAGTTCTCATGTGATCTTGTAGTTCTCATGTGATCTTGTAGTTCTCCTGTGATCTTGTAGTTCTCATGTGATCTTGTAGTTCTCCTTATTGTAGTTCTCTTGTGATCTTGTAGTTCTCTTGTGATCTTGTAGTTCTCCTTATTGTAGTTCTCTTCTGATCTTGTAGTTCTCCTGTTATCTTGTAGTTCTCCTTTGATCTTGTAGTTCTCTTGTGATCTTGTAGTTCTCCTGTGATCTTGTAGTTCTCATGTGATCTTGTAGTTCTCATGTGATCTTGTAGTTCTCTTGTGATCTTCTTGTGATCTTGTAGTTCTCTTGTGATCTTGTAGTTCTCATGTGATCTTGTAGTTCTCTTGTGATCTTCTTGTGATCTTGTAGTTCTCTTGTGATCTTGTAGTTCTCATGTGATCTTGTAGTTCTCCTGTGATCTTGTAGTTCTCATGTGATCTTGTAGTTCTCCTTATTGTAGTTCTCTTGTGATCTTGTAGTTCTCTTGTGATCTTGTAGTTCTCTGTCATCTTGTAGTTCTCCTTATTGTAGTTCTCATGTGATCTTGTAGTTCTCCTGGAATCTTGTAGTTCTCTTGTGATCTTGTAGTTCTCCTTATTGTAGTTCTCTTGTGATCTTGTAGTTCTCCTGTGATCTTGTAGTTCTCCTGTTATCTTGTAGTTCTCCTGTGATCTTGTAGTTCTCCTGTGATCTTGTAGTTCTCTGTGATTTTGTAGTTCTCTTGTGATCTTGTAGTTCTCATGTGATCTTGTAGTTCTCTTGTGATCTTCTTGTGATCTTGTAGTTCTCTTGTGATCTTGTAGTTCTCATGTGATCTTGTAGTTCTCCTGTGTTCTTGTAGTTCTCATGTGATCTTGTAGTTCTCCTTATTGTAGTTCTCTTGTGATCTTGTAGTTCTCTTGTGATCTTGTAGTTCTCTGTGATCTTGTAGTTCTCCTTATTGTAGTTCTCTTGTGATCTTGTAGTTCTCCTTATTGTAGTTCTCTTGTGATCTTCTAGTTCTCCTGTGATCTTGTAGTTCTCCTGTTATCTTGTAGTTCTCCTGTGATCTTGTAGTTCTCCTGTTATCTTGTAGTTCTCCTGTGATCTTGTAGTTCTCATGTGATCTTGTAGTTCTCTTGTGATCTTGTAGTTCTCCTGTGATCTTGTAGTTCTCATGTGATCTTGTAGTTCTCCTTATTGTAGTTCTCTTGTGATCTTGTAGTTCTCTTGTGATCTTGTAGTTCTCTGTGATCTTGTAGTTCTCCTTATTGTAGTTCTCTTGTGATCTTGTAGTTCTCCTTATTGTAGTTCTCTTGTGATCTTGTAGTTCTCCTGTTATCTTGTAGTTCTCCTTTGATCTTGTAGTTCTCTTGTGATCTTGTAGTTCTCCTGTGATCTTGTAGTTCTCTGTGATCTTGTAGTTCTCATGTGATCTTGTAGTTCTCATGTGATCTTGTAGTTCTCTTGTGATCTTGTAGTTCTCCTGTGATCTTGTAGTTCTCCTGTGATCTTGTAGTTCTCTGTGATCTTGTAGTTCTCCTTATTGTATTTCTCTTGTGATCTTGTAGTTCTCCTTATTGTAGTTCTCTTGTGATCTTGTAGTTCTCCTGTGATCTTGTAGTTCTCTTGTGATCTTGTAGTTCTCCTGTGATCTTGTAGTTCTCTGTGATCTTGTAGTTCTCATGTGATCTTGTAGTTCTCATGTGATCTTGTAGTTCTCATGTCATCTTCTTGTGATCTTGTAGTTCTCTTGTGATCTTGTAGTTCTCATGTGATCTTGTAGTTCTCTTGTGATCTTGTAGTTCTCTGTGATCTTGTAGTTCTCCTGTGATCTTCTAGTTCTCCTGTTATCTTGTAGTTCTCTTGTGATCTTGTAGTTCTCTTGTGATCTTGTAGTTCTCTGTGATCTTGTAGTTGTCCTTATTGTAGTTCTCTTGTGATCTTGTAGTTCTCCTTATTGTAGTTCTCTTGTGATCTTGTAGTTCTCCTGTTATCTTGTAGTTCTCCTTTGATCTTGTAGTTCTCTTGTGATCTTGTAGTTCTCATGTGATCTTGTAGTTCTCTTGTGATCTTCTTGTGATCTTGTAGTTCTCTTGTGATCTTGTAGTTCTCATGTGATCTTGTAGTTCTCTTGTAGTTCTCTTGTGATCTTCTTGTGATCTTGTAGTTCTCTTGTGATCTTGTAGTTCTCATGTGATCTTGTAGTTCTCTTGTGATCTTCTTGTGATCTTGTAGTTCTCTTGTGATCTTGTAGTTCTCATGTGATCTTGTAGTTCTCTTGTGATCTTGTAGTTCTCATGTGATCTTGTAGTTCTCCTGTGATCTTTTAGTTCTCTTGTGATCTTGTAGTTCTCCTTATTGTAGTTCTCTTGTGATCTTGTAGTTCTCTTGTGATCTTGTATTTCTCTGTGATCTTGTAGTTCTCCTGTGATCTTGTAGTTCTCCTGTTATCTTGTAGTTCTCTTGTGATCTTGTAGTTCTCTTGTGATCTTGTACTTGTCCTTATTGTAGTTCTCTTTTGATCTTGTAGTTCTCCTTATTGTAGTTCTCTTGTGATCTTGTAGTTCTCCTGTTATCTTGTAGTTCTCCTGTGATCTTGTAGTTCTCTTGTGATCTTGTAGTTCTCCTTATTGTAGTTCTCTTGTGATCTTGTAGTTCTCTTGTGATCTTGTATTTCTCTGTGATCTTGTAGTTCTCCTGTGATCTTGTAGTTCTCCTGTTATCTTGTAGTTCTCTTGTGATCTTGTAGTTCTCTGTGATCTTGTAGTTGTCCTTATTGTAGTTCTCTTGTGATCTTGTAGTTCTCCTTATTGTAGTTCTCCTGTTATCTTGTAGTTCTCCTTTGATCTTGTAGTTCTCTTGTGATCTTGTAGTTCTCCTGTGATCTTGTAGTTCTCATGTGATCTTGTAGTTCTCATGTGATCTTGTAGTTCTCTTGTGATCTTCTTGTGATCTTGTAGTTCTCTTGTGATCTTGTAGTTCTCATGTGATCTTGTAGTTCTCTTGTGATCTTCTTGTGATCTTGTAGTTCTCTTGTGATCTTGTAGTTCTCATGTGATCTTGTAGTTCTCCTATGATCTTGTAGTTCTCCTGTGATCTTGTAGTTCTCTTGTGATCTTGTAGTTCTCCTGTGATCTTGTAGTTCTCATGTGATCTTGTAGTTCGCTTGTGATCTTGTAGTTCTCATGTGATCTTGTAGTTGTCTTATGATCTTGTAGTTCTCATGTTATTTTGTAGTTTTCTTGTGATCTTGTAGTTCTCATGTGATCTTGTAGTTTTCTTGTGATCTTGTAGTTCTCCTGTGATCTTGTAGTTCTCCTGTGATCTTGTAGTTCTCTTGTGATCTTGTAGTTCTCCTGTGATCTTGTAGTTCTCATGTGATCTTGTAGTTCGCTTGTGATCTTGTAGTTCTCATGTGATCTTGTAGTTGTCTTATGATCTTGTAGTTCTCATGTGATCTTGTAGTTTTCTTGTGATCTTGTAGTTCTCATGTGATCTTGTAGTTTTCTTGTGATCTTGTAGTTCTCCTGTGATCTTGTAGTTCTCCTGTGATCTTGTAGTTCTCATGTGATCTTGTAGTTCTCTTGTGATCTTGTAGTTCTCTTGTGATCTTGTAGTTCTCATGTGATCTTGTGGTTTTCTTGTGATCTTGTAGTTCTCTGCAGTATGAACTACTCTGCGTGTTTGTCCTTTAGACCTTTATAAAGCTCCGTGGTTTAACACTCTTTAAGCTTTGAGTTCCTGAAATAATAAAGTCTGTGTAATATCCTCGCCTGTCTCCTGATGGGTACAGTACAAACAGCTTCATGTTAAATATTTCTCTGTGTGCGGCGCCGTGTGCTGAGCAGCAGCTCTCTGGGTATTAAAGCGCTCTGCAGGGATTTGCTGAGTCATCATGAGAAGCTGCCATTCTCTAAATGAAGCTGGTAATCCCGTATCATGGATATGAACACTTTAATCCAGCCGTATGAATTCCACAGAGGCTGAGATTATATTGTTGCACAGTTTTGAAAACATAATCCAACATGTTCCCCGTCTGGATTCTCCTGTTTGATTTGTTCTCCTGGGGCATTAGATCAACTCAGAACAAAACCAAATAAAGATGGCGTTTGGTTCCTTGTAAAACCGTCAAATAAACGAGACGCATATTCTGCTCAGGTCATTTAATTAACAGTGAGAGCGTTCTGTGCCCTGAGTTTGTCTGTCAGGCATCATTCAGGTGACGACTCTGTTTGTGGACGACAACTACAAGCGGACAAACAAAAACTACAGGATCCGTGCGCGAGATAGATCGACCCGGACAGGAAGTGAGACAGAGAAACACAGAGCGTCTGGTGAATTTCAAAATAAAACACAACATACACATAAACATAATTCTCATTTGACACCTTTAACCAGACAAAATATTCCCTCATAACAAACACAAGAAGACACATCTTAGTCTCAACCATTTCCAACCTGTCCCCCCTCCCCTCCCTCGGCTCCTCTGCAACACGCTCAACACTCGATCAGATTTCACCACAAACATATCAACTATGTCCTCCATCTTCCTCATGCAGCCTCAGCTGAGGGAGGAACATGTCCTCTTCAGAGAGAGAGAGACATAGAGAGAGAGAGAGAGAGAGAGAGAGAGAGAGAGAGAGAGCAGCTCTGTGTGAAATCACTGCTGATGGAGTGTAATGGCTTTTGCTTTCTCTGTAGGAATCTGTAATGTCAGACATTTAGAAAAACAGTTTGAGCCAAAAACGACGACTTTAAGTGGACGCACTTTGATGAGTTAGGAGAAGAGTCTGCAGAATAAAGAAATCTACTGGAGAGTGTCCAAAGCTTTCTGAATCCAAACTCTTTTGGAGTCTTTAATGTGCAAACACGGGATTCCTCTTTACACACAAACTCTTTCATTTCATTTAAAAAGATGTTTACATCCTGGTTCTTTGTTGTGTCTGAGACTGAATCAAACATCAGATAAGACACACAGAGAGAGTCGAGGGGAGATATGTGTGCATCTCGTCCTCTGCTGCCCGGCCTGCCCTCGCTCGGCGCTGCAGCTGCAAGGTGTCACCTCTCTGGGGGGGGGCTCCTCTTACTACATGTGCCGGCCCGTGTGTCTGTGCTCAGCTGTTGAAGGATTCAAATCTAAAATCAGGACAAAGAAGAAGAAGAAGAGGAACGTTGTCTTTCTGTGACCCTGAAAGCCCGAACGCTCGGCACCCAGATTCTGGTCACAGGATTCAGGATTCAGTCGGTGAGTCAGATGCTGAGCGGGATGAGCTCTGAGGGCGACGGCTCGAGGTGTGAACATACAAACACGACTAACACACAGAGGTTTGAGCTGACTGAACTACAGAGACAAACACTTAGAGGTGAGCAGACATCAGGAGGCCGCCATTGTTGTTGTAGTCCACCTACTCGCCTAACGCTGTTGACTGGAAGTGTACTGAGCATGTGCAGAAAGTCTCTGTTTTCAGAGGAGCTGCACGACGACAGAGACGTTTTTAGAACTCTGCAAACTGGCCGTGTATATACATCCATATAGACTGAGGAAGCAGAAACATAACACTTTACATCTCTGTGCAGAGCGGGGAGGGGAGAGAGGAGGGGAATGAGGAGGGGAGAGAGGAGGGGAGAGAGGAGGGGAGAGAGGAGAGGAGAGAGGAGGGGAGAGGAGAGAGGAGGGGAGAGAGGAGGGGAGAGAGGAGGGGAGAGAGGAGAGGAGAGAGGAGGGGAGTGAGGAGAGGAGAGAGGAGAGGAGAGAGGAGAGGAGAGGAGAGAGGAGGGGAGAGAGGAGGGGAGAGAGGAGAGGAGAGAGGAGGGGAGAGAGGAGCGAGGAGGGGAGAGAGGAGGGGAGCGGGGAGAGAGGAGAGGAGCGGGGAGGGGAGCGAGGAGAGGAGAGAGGAGGGGAGCGAGGAGAGGAGCGAGGAGGGGAGAGAGGAGGAGAGAGGAGGGGAGAGAGGAGGGGAGAGAGGAGGGGAGTAAGGAGAGGAGAGAGGAGGGGAGAGAGGAGGGGAGAGAGGAGAGGAGAGAGGAGGGGAGAGAGGAGCGAGGAGGGGAGCGAGGAGGGGAGAGAGGAGGGGAGCGGGGAGAGAGGAGAGGAGCGGGGAGGGGAGCGAGGAGAGGAGAGAGGAGGGGAGCGAGGAGAGGAGCGAGGAGGGGAGAGAGGAGGAGAGAGAGGAGAGGAGAGAGGAGGGGAGAGAGGAGGGGAGAGAGGAGGGGAGTAAGGAGAGGAGAGAGTAGGGGAGAGAGGAGGGGAGTGAGGAGAGGAGAGAGGAG